>NC_030424.2:20932500-21232500 GCF_001660625.3 Ictalurus punctatus | reverse complement strand
GCTCGGCTGGACTAGACGCAACCAGGCCTGATTGAACCCTGTTCAATCAAATCAACAGTTAAATAGAACTTTTTCAACAGCTTGGTTAAAAGGTCTTACCCAGTAATACATTATGCCAAATTTGAAATAAATTCCAGAAATGATGAGGAAGAAGCTGATTGAAATACATTAGTCTGTGAAGGAGTACAAAGCTATTTCTAAGGTTATGGGACTCCAAAGAACCACAGTGAGAGCCATTATCTACAAATGAAAAAACATGGCACAGTAGTGAACCTTCCCAAAAGTGGCCAACCAAAACTCCACCAAGAGCACAGCAACTACTCATCCAGGAAGTCACAAAAGAACCAAGGACAACATCAAAGGACCTACAGTCCTCTCTTGCATCAATAAAGGTCACTGTTCATGATGAAAACCACTGCTAACCCAGAAGAACATTAAGGTTCGTCTGAATTTTGCCAAAACACACCTTGATGATCCTCAAACCTTTTGGGAGAATGTTCTGTGAGTTCATGAGTCATAAATGGAACTGTTTAGAAGACAGGGGCCTCATTACATTGTGCGTAAACCAAACACAGAATTCCACAAAAAGAAATTCATACCTATGGTTAAGCATGGTGGTGAAAGTGTGATGGTGTGGGGATGCTTTGCTGCTTCAGGGCCTGGCAACTTGCAGTAATTGAGGGTGAGGGAAACATGAATTCTGCTCTCTACCACAAAAACCTGAAGGAGAATGTCTGGTCTTCAGTCCATAAGTTGAAACTCAAGTGCAACTGGATTATGCAGCAAGACAATGATCCAAAGCATAGGAGTAAGCCCACCTCAGAATGGCTAAAAAAAACCTAAATTAAGGTTTTGGAGTGGCCTGGTTAAAGTCCTGACTTGAAACAATTGAGATGTTGTGGCAGAACCTTAAACAGGTAGTTCATGCTTGAAAACCATCCAATATGGCTGAACTAAAAGAGTTTTGAAAAAGAAGAGCGGGCCAAAATTCCTCCACAGGATTGTGTGTTTACTCATGTTGCCTTTGTTTTATATTGTATTTTGTTTGAAGATCTAAAACTATTTAGTATGAGAGATACACAAAAACAGAAGAAATCAGGCAAATACTTTTTTCACAAAACTGCAAATGCCACAATATTTTTCCTTAGAGAAATGAAAAATGTGGTGTAGCTCTATTAAAATAATTACTTGTTTGTAATTTATTAACAAGTTACATAGTCCTGTTTCATCTGTCTGGAGAATATAAATGTATTTAAATATTTGGGTTTTTTTCCCCCTTACATACTTTTCTGCATCTCTCTTTATGTCTGACAGCTCAGTACCGTCAGGTGAAACGAGGTTCTCTGGGAGCTGTGACAATGAGTCAGCTTATGAAGAGACAGCTGGAACATCAGTCCAGTGCTCCACAAAATATCAACACTTGGGACACAGGTTGTTACCCACATTGTAGAAATTTTTTTTTTCAAAATAAGTATTCACATTCAGCTAGCACACAACACTTGCTATGATGATATACACATACCAGACAGAAAAAGCTTTAGGAAGTCCTAATTCTGAACATTAATGATTTTGTCCCGCCAGGTCTCACAAAGACTAGCCTGCTGTCAGCTCCTAGTACAGCCAGCATGTTTGTGCCTGCACCAGAAGACTTTAGTGATGAGCAGCCAACCAATATGGCTGACAGGTGGGTTTATTTCCTGTGTATGCATGTTCCTTATGGCTATAAGTATATTTCTTTTGTGTACTTTATTATGATTAACTAGTATTATTAATAAGTAATTTATAAAATAATTTCAGTCTTTTTTCTGAAAATTCTGTAATGTCTTAGAAAGACAGTAAGGTACAAAATGTTCATTCATATTACAGAGTTCTAACATTAAATGTTGGGATGCATTGATATTGTTAATGGAGCATGAGTCCAATACCATGCTCATTTAATTTTAGGTCAAAAATTGCCTTGATACCAACATCTATTACTATGTGCTAAAGAACAGACAACCTGAGCGTTAATCAGTATCAGTAAGCATGGTTATTAAAAATGCTGCGAATTGTTCACACTTTACGGTATTTGTGAGTGTGGAGCAGTCAAGTGAGTGTGCACTGTTGTGGGTGAGAGCACTTCAGTTCTGGGAGTGCTGAGTATTGAGACACAGGCACTTCATTTTCCATCACTTGCCAGAGTCTGCACCACGACTTATACTGCTCATGAGTCCAGGAGCAATTCATGGCACCTTGTGCTCATTTTTAATGACCATGCTCACTGATACTGCTCTATTAGCTCAGGTCAGCTGCCCACACACTCTCTATTACAGATACTGTCTAAATGCCAAGATATCCTAAACAAACTCAGCTCGAGGTGTTCATTGCTAGAAGTACATGGCAGAAACAGAGCTAAATAAATGTTCCGTCACCCCTGATCACTTAATAAATGTTAGTCATTTAGGTATCAGTATGAGTATTTGTATCAATGATTACTTGTACTCAGTGTGAATAACAAATGGTATCAGTGCATCCCTAATTTAAAAAAAAAAATCATGAAAATATCTGTTTCATTTATGTGTATGGATAGGTGTCGAGACTGTGGTGCTGTATTAGAAGAGTATGATGAAGAAACCCTGGCTTTGGCTGTAGTCGTTCTCTCAATGTTTACCCATCTAAGTCCGGACCTGGCCGCTCCACTGCTCTTAGACATCATGCAGTCAGTGGGCAGGTACAGCCTACACTGCACAGCTCATAGCGCAAACTACAACAATCTACTGTTTTTTTTTTTTTTGGAATAAGCACATAAAACCACATAGTGTGAAATTAAAAATACTAGCTGATAAAATCATAGTGTTTGGCTGTGAAATGAATTAGCCACTTCAGTATGTTCTCCAAATGTGTTTTGTGTTCTAGGTTGGCATCCAGTGCCAGTTACTCAGGCCAGGCTGAAAGGTAGGTGTTTGGGTATTTGTCTTTGTGTGTATGTGTCTGGACTGTATGTCTTATTTGTGTATGTTATTATACCTGTGTACTCTGCAACTTATGTGTTTATCATTCAAGCATGTTGATCCCTGGTAATGCTGCCGGTGTAGCTAAGCAGTTCCTGCGCTGTGTGCTCCATCAACTCGCTCCCAATGGCATCCTGCCACAGCTATTCCAGAGCAACATCAAAGGTAACCAAACATCTGCTCATGCATACTCATAAACACACTCCTTATACACACAGAACACACTTACATGAGAAAAAAAATCACTAACAAAACACTTATTTATAATATTTCTTGGTCTTCAGATGGAAGCTTCCTCCGCACACTGGCCACATCTCTCATTGATTTCAATGAATTGAGTTCTGTGGCAGCATTAAGCCAGCTTCTTGAGGTAGGTCCTAAAAAAAAGGTGTTATTTTTTATTTTTATTATAATGCATAATAAAAATAGCGCACAAGATCACAGTTCTGGCAGAAACGTGACATTTATAAGGTACTTCTACAAAACCAGGTTGTAAGAAATGGGACAGGGCTTCTATGCCTTTGTTTTCAGTGCGTAACTTTAGCAGGAGTGAATTTGAATATACCACTGCACCATCAGATTTCTAATGTCACACCTCCTATTGCTTCAATCTATCCACACCAGCATAAGCTTGCTCATTTCTGGCCGTGAAAATAGTAACTGGACGAGAAGTAGACAAAATGGATTATGTCCAACCAAATTAGTAATATGCCAGCATTATACCACTAATCTACGCGGGCACATGTGAAGTCCAGATGGACCCAAGTGCACACTGTAGGAGTTCATTACAACACTGTAGGTGTTAACTCTGGAAATGTCGATGTCTATCTTTGACACAAAGCCATTCTTGGTCCTATGTGATGTTCTGTTGTACTTCTAAGAATAAAAATTACATACAATTTACCAGCAGATGGCACTCAAACAATTTATTTTTCACCATCCGCTTTCAGGGCAGTCTGTGAAAATGGGATTTGCACTGCATTTATCTTGAATGTGAAGTTTTCCAATTAAAGGCGGTTTTTAATGTTAGTCTCCTCCATAAACACTCATAAACAGTCCTGCACTTGAGGCTATTCTGTTTCTATTTTAAAATGCTATGTAGCCATTCAGTTTGGTTGTTTGATAAAGAGAGTACAATGTCTTATATAACGCATGAATTTTCCACATTTGATTTCAATATTCCTTGAACTAATGTAATGAAATGTACTTTGCTTGTAGGGTTTGAACAATAAGAAGAGTTTGCCTGCAGGGGGCACAATGCTCCACTGCTTGGACAACATTGCCACCTTCATGGAGGCTCTTCCTATGGACTCCCCAAGTAATCTGTGGACAACCATTTGTAACCAATTCCAAACCTTTCTGACTAAACTTCCTGCTGTGCTTCCTCTGAAGGTATTTAAGCTTCTTGCCTATTTAACTTTTAGATTTGAATTCACTGTGCACGATTTAACTTTTTTTTTCCACGTCTCAACCTGATTCTTTTGTTAAGTATCCACTGGACTCCAGCTTGAGAACCATCATCTGCTTATTGAAGATTCCAACTACTAGTGCAACCAGAGTAAGTTAAGATAATTCACACTTATTTGATTTAAAAAAAAAAACGTTTTAAGTTAAAATGATGTCAATTACTTTTAAAGGGAGTGCTTGAGGCTTTGGGTTCACTTAGGGCAAGACTAAGATGTTTGTCTGAATTTGTCTGCCAGAGTTTGCTGGAGCCATCCTCTAAACTGCTGAGCTTTGTTATTCAGTATGGCATCTTCAGCCTCTCATACCTTGTCGAGCTCTGTGGCCTCTGCTACAAAACCTTCAGTAAGGTAAGAGTACAATCAATAGGCTTTGGATTTCTTATAGTACTGTTGGAAATGGAAATATTCATTTATTTATGAAGCATGTTGTAATGGACAACTTCAAAGTGTTTCTTGCTGACCACCATCTGTGATTAGTTCTTAGTGTGCTGACTATACTATAGAACTATATTTTATGAGTGATTGTGAAACAGTCACTACATTGTCTAAGGAGAGCTAACTCAAAGACTACTCAACTGTGCTTAGATTATGGAAACAATTCTCTGCAAAATGTTTTCATGTTCATATCATTATAACATTAACAGCGATAAAAAAAAATGCTGCATACCTTTACTGAGAACACTGAACATAAATGTACCTTTCCTTCGTTGTGAAATATGGTCTCCTTCTCACATTCTCTCTTCCAACCTTCCGCTTGAAGAATTCCATCAGTGTCTATTGATTTTCAGATTTTAGAAAGCTGGTCCAGAGGAGGAAGATATACATCCACTCCAGAGATCTGCCGATAATATCATAAGTGAACCCCTGCAGAATTTTTTTTTTACACAGTGTGGGGGATTGTCCTTCAGCATGGATCTCAATAACATCCTATCCATCAGCATTATGTTTTATGCTCACAGTTATATTGATTTTTCATAGGCAGGTTCTCTCAGTATCACATACTGTTTATTTGTAATATACTTTAATGAACAGCATTGAGGACACTAATTTGAGTAAAACGTTTGAATGAATCTGAATAATTTTCACTTTTTAACCTAAAGTGCCATCCTAAAATGACCTTCATAAACACAACAGAAATAGTTACATTGTTAGAGTTGTGTTGTCTGTGCTTCTTCTTGTACCCAGAAGGATTAAATATGCTGACACAGATCCTACTGCTGAGAGAAAGTGAGAGGGAGCAGTTAAAATGGCTTTTTATCTGGGCTGGGGCTGTATAAGTAGAGCTGGGCTGACTGCCATTTTAATCTGCTGGGCTTCAACATGGAATATGGCTTGAGATCATTAAGACACAGGAGACAAATAGTCATATTGGATAAAGCAGAGATAGCCTTTTATAATCCCAAAGTAGAACTGGGAAATGCAGAAGACAATATGCAGAGACAAAGATAAAAAAGAGTGTTTTTTTCTACAATTCTTTTTATTCTTTCCTATTTCTGCAGGAAAGGGATAAGTTCTACATGTCACGTGTAGTAGTTCTGGAGTTGCTACAAGCACTGAAGTTCAAGTCTCCAATTCCTGACACTAACCTACTGCTACTGGTCCAGGTAGTTTTTTCTCTACTTTATTTAAGAGGTGACACTGAGAAGCAGAAATTTACTAAATCTACCTCTCTTTTTTTCTGTTTTTAATAAGTTTGTATGTGTCGACATTGGAACCCGGCTATCGGAGTCTACCATCCTCCAAAAACACATGATCTCATCATTACCTGGGGTGAGCAGCACACTATATATATATATATATATATATATATATATATATATATATATATATATATATATATATTTGATGTCCTGTTATTGATACTAATTGTTAATATACACTTGTTAATTGTATACATCTGGGTTGTTGCTGTTTTTTTTTTTCAGTGCACAACAGCGGCTATGGAGTGTTTGAGGCAGTATCTCAGTGAGCTGCTGGACTTTATTGCAGACATGCACACTTTGACCAAATTAAAGGTTCAGTATATTTTAAATAGGAAGACATAAATACAGGAAGACATAAGATATATTGCCTGTTAATTTTATTTGTTGGAAACTAGAGCAGACAGAGTACCAAATTCTGAAACTGTGCCATAACTGTAAACTATGTTTATTGTTTACTGTAATTGGAAATGCCCTATATATCCCTCCTTTAGAGTCATATGAAAGCTTGCTGTCAACCCCTTCATGAGGATACCTTTGGTGGGAATCTAAAAGTGGGTTTGGCTCAGGTAGCTGCCATGGAAATCAGTAAAGGGAACCACCGTGATAACAAGGCTGTGATTCGCTACCTGCCATGGCTCTACCATCCACCCTCTGCTATGCAACAGGGGTAAGAGTGTTCTCAGCTCATCATGGCTACCTTCATGCTATCTTTAAAGCCATACAACCACAACATGAGTAACTTTGTTAACAGGTTGCAAATCATCATATTCTTTCTTCCTCAGGCCCAAAGAGTTCATCGAATGTGTATCCCACATTCGCCAGCTTTCCTGGCTTCTGCTAGGCTCTCTTACCCACTGTGCTTTGCATCAGGGTTCCACGTCGTGTATGCCCATTCCGCTGGATGCTGGCTCTCACATTGCAGACCACCTTATTGTAATCCTCATTGGTTTTCCAGAGCAATCCAAGGTACAGCAGCAGATCAGCTCAATCTGGATTTGTTCATCCATATGCAGCCTGAACCAAAAGAATGCAGCACTGATATTTTTGTTCTTCTTTAACTAGACATCCGTGCTCCACATGTGCTCCCTGTTCCATGCCTTCATGTTTGCTCAGTTGTGGACCATCTACTGTGAGCAAGCAGCTGCAGCACCAGCCGGGCAGAACCAAAACCAGAACGAGTTCTCCTCAAGCGCTATTCTTACAGGCCTGGAGTTCTGGAGCCGAGTCACACCCAGTATTCTCCAGCTCATGGCCCACAACAAAGTAGTAAGATAATTCCTCTGGTATTCCATATGTATTATTAAAGCTAAATTTCTTTATTTCCATACACAGAATGTTTATCTTTTTTATTAAGTAATATAGATTTATATTATATTTTGAGAGTTATTAGTGCCTTAACATCAGTGAAGGCTGTGCTTGAGTCATCGGATAAACGATTTAGTTTATTTGATTTGCAGAGTATAAAAGAACACCTGAGAAAAATGCCCTGGACAAATTACTGCCTTTGTAATCTGATTATTACTACATAATTTAATTTCAGTTTTACAGAATTTAAACAAGATCATCTCCAGAAGAGTTTTGCTTGTGATTACATGATTAGAAGCATAATGCTATTTTTCAAATCCTTAAAGACAGCTGTTCTGAGTCTGCCTGTTTCTTTCCTTATAGATGGTAGAGATGGTGTGTTTGCATGTCATCAGCCTGATGGAAGCTTTACAAGAATGTAATTCAACCATTTTTGTGAAAGTAAGCTTGGATTTCTCAAACATCTGCATATGTAGAAATTATTCATGTTGACTGAGCAGAATATAGTGGGCAGTTTTCTTTGATAGACTTTTCTTACTCCCATCTTTGATGCTTAAACTGTTATAATTTTTCCGCCTATTTTTTCAGTTAATTCCTATGTGGCTGCCAATGATTCAGTCCAGTCTAAATGTAAGTATCTGTCATACAGTGTTATGCCAATAGTTTCATGTATAATCCAGACAGCAGCTGTTTCACTGTGAGCCGATTAACTTGCTGTGTTTATTTGCAGCACCTATCTGCGGGTCTCCAGCTGCGTCTCCAGGCCATCCAGAACCGAGTGAATAACCAGTGTCTCCAGGGTCCTGCTTCCAGCACTTTTCCCTTCGCCTTGCGCAAATGGCTGCAGTGTACTCAGTTTAAAATGGCTCAGGTTGAGATCCAGTCGTCCGAGGCCGCCTCACAGTTCTACCCATTGTGATGTGCGCTCATAAAGAAGCTTCTGCAAGACCAGCAACAATCTGCGCCAACCAGCATACTTTAAACCCAAGTAGTATTTTGCAGCAGTTATTTTGTATGAACAGAATTACACTACATTCTGTGGATTTTGGCAACAGCAACTCTACAGTAGCAAAACTAAAACAGTGTGACTGCAAATACCTTCATCAAGCTCTTTCTGTCTGCATGTAATTATCATGATCATGCATAAGGGGAGTGACACTGAATTATAAGGTGCCAGAACAGCAGTACATGTGGTGCATACAGATGCAGAAGTTTTCCTTCTGTGTGCGGTGATGTATGCGCATGCGCGCGTGTGTGTGTGTATTTCAGTGACACTGATTAAATGGTGTGAAAGTCACACCAACTGTAGAGTACACACCTTTAATATGTACCATCAGAATATGTGAGAAAGTTAATTGTGAGAATGTTGATTGATGTATAGGGCTTAAATTCAGTTCAATTTGTTTATAATATAGTATGTTTATTTCATGTAAAACAAATAAATAAAATACATATGTTTTTAATTTGTAGTCAATCTGTCAGACTTTATACCTTAAAACTTACAGTGACAGTATATGTTGACTCAGGAGCTAATGTAACTTTAAAGGTGCAGTTTGTAAATAATTCTAGTGCTATTACAATTATACTGTATAGTTGTAAATAAAACTAACAAAAATTATAATTAACTGTCAGCTATCACAATATTTGTATGCAATGGATCTGGCTAATTTCTTTATGCTTTCTGTACTTTTTCTGGCCCAGAAATAGGCTCCACCCCCAAAGTAAATGCTGCGATCAACTCAAGGTCACAACTCCAAATTTCCAACCTCTAACCAGGAAAAGCCAAAGAAACTTAAAATTCCAACTCGGCAACTTGGGGTAGTCTTCTTAACTATGTGTTCCTTTCCAGATTTTTACAGAGTGACGTCAAATCAACATGGCGGCGCATAGCATCAGAAGTAAACAAACCTTTACCTTTAAATGAGTTATGCTGTATTCAAAATATTTGCTTTAGATGAATCAGCATACAAACATATTCACTTATATGTAAATATCTGTAACACTGACTATACAGATCACTGTTTGAGGGGGTAAATATGTATATTTATCATAACTCATAACAGTTAATTGGCTGGCTAACAAAAGACAAATATGGAAGTGCCCTTAATTTTTTTCCTACTTTGTATGTCAACAGCAAGTAGATGACTTTTCACAATGTAAGCCGCTCCTTAAAAAAAGATCAGATACATGCCTTTAAAAGAGCATGTAGCAAGACTAATGACATATCCTATGCAGATCTAATTAGCCTTGTGGACCAGTATCATCCTCCCCCTGTTTAGGTTCTAACATCAGGTCCATATATCCCAGCACAAATCAATCAGTCCACAAACCAGGGCCAGGCAGCTTTGTAACTCAATAAAGCCTCCCAAATAGACAATGGAGGTAAACAAGCCAGCTGAAGCAGGAGACTAGTATGTGTTTTCACTCATTAATTTGCCTTGCTTTTATAGAAATCCAGAAAGCACAATTACATCTGCTCTAAATCATACTTAAAGTAATTCTGCCCAGGTCTCATTAAGTTACACATTAGCAGCTTTGCCCTTTTCTAATTTTATTACCATGCTGAAGTTTAGATTGTTTTATGCTTCTATTATGTGGCCTTTAATCCACTTCCTCTGTGCCATAAAAACAATTTGAAATGACAATAAAAAAGTATGATATCTAATATTTTGAAAAGTATAAATAATGTGTTTCAAACATTCTCACTCACACAAGCACATAGTATCTCTGGTAAATTAAGCCCTGCCCTTGAGCAAATCAGAGGGTTAGGCACCCTTCCCATCGACCTCTAAACCGCTCATCAAAGAGACCCTGTGTGTGTGTGTGTGTGTGTGTGTGTGTGTGTGTGTGTGTGTGTGTGTGTGTGTAATCAACTCCCCATGCTCAGGGGCAGCATATGCCAGATGCCTGCCATGGTCGTTTGAACTCAGAGCCCTTTCAAATATCTCACTCATTAAGAGCTGCTTATATAATCATTCTCACAGATACTGGCTCTGCTCCTGTCTGATCCTCTCTTGCCACCACAGGCTGAACCATATGTGTAGAGAGTTGAGATGGTGAGCAGCCAGCTGGAAGTCAGTAATTAAAGATGGCCAGAAGATTCTGAGAACCCTCAGGGAAGGTGGCATTGAAAATATTTGAGTGTCTTGGGTTGATGAGGGTCACCTTTACCTGGACACAGTGTCTGATACTGTACAGTTTCTGGGCTTGAGACCGAACACTCAGCACCAGGTTTTACCATTTGAATATCAATGTCAACATGTCGTCATAACAAGCTTCACATTTTTAATGAATGTATGATGTATGTTATGATTACAATTTGGCTTAAACAAGGACAGCAATACTGACTGTGCAGTGGATTAAGCATGGTCTTCAAATACAACTCAATGAATATTTATATTTCCTGGCCCAAAATGACACAGCCAGCACTGGATAATAGATGCTGAACATGTGCATTATCAATATTTTGTTTAACAGAATTGATTTGACAGGACATACAGTACACTCCTAAACCGTATTCTTAATTGTCTTACAAATATATTTCCTGCACCAAGAAATCATACAGTAATGTGAACTTATGAATGTCTTACTATGACGGTGGGCCTGCAGCCCACATACACAATGAGCATCACAAACCTCGCAGAACTGTCAGCGGGGTGCTGAAAGGTCATTGCCATTTCAGGACCCCATTTGTTTTGGACTGTAAGAGAGCATATATCTGTAGGGCGGGGCGGCAGAAACACACAAAGCTGGCAGCAGATGATTGGAGCAGCTTCTCCTCACTGTCTGTGAAAAGAGTATGAGACACATCTGCACACCCGTCAGTTAATTCATCTCTCTCTCGTTCTAATTTCAGATGCTGCTTCCAAGGACAACGACGACGGCAGAGGAGAAACTCCCTGGCTGCACTGGGGAAGACAGCAACTGCCACACACACACCCTGCACCTCTTCACCTCCACTCCAGCACTTGAATTTAAATAAATATCACACTGCTTTTCACCACCTCTGCCTCCTGAGCATCTGTGTTCTGCACAGACCCAACCAACCCAAGACAACATGGACCCTATGCAACAACATCTGCTGGAGACAAATCTCCAGCACCAGGTGGTGACCCAGGACCTGGCCCCAATGCGAACAGTGGTAAGAAGTGTGTTGGGCTGGCATCCTCACCCCTTTCCTGTAGGGGGAAGCCCACCGTGACTATTACACCCTTCCACACAACCAGGCCACCTTCTATCCAGCTCTGAAGTCAGAGATCTTAAGACACTGTGGCCTATCCCCCGTTAATGTGGCAGCAGAGTTCCACAGCTGGTCCTACCAGCCTGGGGCAAATCCACAGTCACAGATGGACACTCCACTCTGGATTGCTAAAAAGTGGCTCCAACCTGAAGTAGTGGAAAGGGTAGTAATGGATCGCTTTCTATGCGCTCTGCCGCCTGAAGAATGGAATGTGGTGGGGATGAAAAACACTAGGGTCCCAAGGGAGATGGTGGAGGCCCTCAAATGTGCTCTAGCCACACTAAGCATCAGCAGGGGTGAGCAGAGGGACCATCCAGCAGGGTTCTGCCATAGTCAAGCCCCCTGGTGGCCAGAGCACAGCCTGCAATGGGAGAGAAGACCGCAGAAGAGCTGCCCCACCTATGGGACCCCCAGGGACAAATCCATGCCCACCGAGCCAGATCCGGCCTCCACGCAACATGTCATGAAACCCTGGCTGGCTGTGCCCTCGATACTCCATAAATCACCTTCAGACACCCCAGCCACTTGGCCCCTCCTCGATTCAGGAAACACCATCACCCTGGCCTACCCAACCGCCCTCAGCCCACTGCCTGAACCCATGGGGTCTGGCCAGCCTGCATGGCCCAGGAAGATGGAGATGACACGGCACAAGCCTTCTCAGTTGAGACACTCTTACCATCTAACCCTGTCTCCTCTGTGTTCCAAAAGGTCACTCGGGAGCGGAACCTCAGACGCGGACAGAAGGAGGACGACCGATTGAGGCACTTCTGGGCATCGACCAGCATCCAGTCTCCCCACTACCTACTTCCTGGTATCCAACAGCCTCCTATACTTTCCGGCACAACGCCGGGCCAACCTTGTGAGCTCCTGGTCATTCCCCGCTCCAAGACTCAGCAGAGTTCCACAGCTGGTCCTACCAACCTGGGGCAAACCCACAGTCACAGATGGACACTCCACTCTGGATCACCAAAAAGTGGCTCCAACCTGAAGTAGTGGAAAGGGTAGTAATGGATCGCTAATGGATTGTAGTTTGAGACCAAGACTGATGAGCGTACAAGTTCACTGACGTCTTCTCGACCACCCCAGGCCTGACCAACCTGGTGCAACACAAAATCAAGACACCATCAGGGGTGGTGGTCAGACAGTGGCCCTACCATGTCCCAGAGGCTTGCCGTCAAGCTATTGGGGAGGAAGTCGGCCACATGCTACAGGAGGGAATCACTGAGGAGTCTCCCAGTCCCTGGTACAGCCCCATCATGGTGGTCCGAAAGCCCGATGGAGTGGCAGGGAAAGTGAACCCCCAGTCCATGACAAAGAAGTAGGTATGTGCCTGTCTGTGGCTGGCGGGGTACTACAGAAGATTTGTCCCTAACTTCTCCTCTCTAGCTTCCCTCCTCTCAGACCTGACCAAGAAAGGCCAACCGGACCGGGTACGGTGGACCAAGCAAGGAGACCAGAAATTCCAGGCCCTCAAACAGCCCTCAACAGCTCACCTGTCCTCCAGAATCCTGACTTCTCACTACCCTTCACTGTACACATGGATGCTTCTGAGACAAGACTGGGGGCCGTCTTGTATGTCAGAGTAAAAATAACCCAAGCCGAACGGAAGTATGCTGCTGTGGAACGAGAAGCCCTTGCAATAAAGGTGGCCATAGAGTAACTCTGATAATATTTGAAAAGGTGACATTTCACCCTGTTAACCGACCACGCCCCCCTACAGTGGATGGCCTGGGCCAAAGATACAAACACCAGGGTGACCCGGTGGTTGCTCACATTGCAGGACTTCTCATTCCAGGGCCAGCACCAGATGGGGTGACAACATGGAAACGTCGATGGCCTGTCAAAAAGGTATGCCCTCTGGGCCCAACCCACACCGACGGTAGGCTCAGAGCTGGGGGGGGGGGGGATGGGGGGTACTGTGACAGCAGGCCTGCAGCCCACATACACAATGCGTATCACACTCCTCACGTAACTGCTGGCGGGGTGCTGAAGAGACATCACCATTTTAGCACCCCGTATGTTTTGGACAGCAAGAGCGCACATGGCTATAGGGCGGGGTGGCAGAAACAAACACGGCTGGCAGCAGATGATTGGAGGAGCTTCTCCTCAGTGCCTGAGAGAAGAATAGTGGCTATAAAAGGGCGCAACCGACATAGCATGGGGAGTTAATTCTCCACACACCTGTCAGTTAATTTATCTCTCTCTCGCTCTCAGTGAGATTTCAGATGCCGCCGCCACCACCAGCAGAGGAGAAACTCCCCGGCTGCGCTGCACCTGTCTGTCACGTCCCACACCCGGAACACAGCGACTGCCACACACACACCCAGCACCTCTTCACCTCCACTCCAGCACTTTAATTTAAATAAATATCCCACTGCTTTTCACCACCTCTGCCTCCTGAGTGTCTGAGTTCTGCCAGTCCTGGCCCTGAATGGCTACACTTACACTCTCTAAAAAATTATACCAAACTGTACTTTTCCTTGTGGCTGGGATGGTACCATCAAGGGTACATCTTTTATAGTTTTAGTATGCATCTTTCACCTTTAAAACAGTACCTAATTTACTCTAAAAACTAATTAAAGGTACACCACATGCACCTTCCCAAATAAAAGATACATACCAGAGGTACAAAAGATGTCTCCTTCATGGTACCACTTCAGCGACAAGGAAGAGTACAGTTCGGTACCTTTATTTCTCAGAGTGAAAGACTGATTAACTGTGTGTGGCTTCCACTGAGACTACAGTTATCAGTGATAATAAATCATCTAATGATTTCTTGGTTATTTGACAGTGCAGGAAATCTATTTTGCTTATTTAAATATACAGTATTCATTCGTTCATTTGTTCATTCATTCAATTTCAATAACTGCTTTATCTTGGTCAGGGTCACAGTGAATCCAGATCCCATCACAGGAACACCAAGTGCAAGACAGAGATACACCTGCGATAGGGCACTGGTCCATCAAAGCACATAACACATCACACAAACACACAAACACACACACTTATTCACACCTAAGAGCAATTTAGACTCACCAATCTAAACGTTGGACTGTCTAAATGTTTTTGGACAGTGTGAGGAACCTGGAGGAAACTCCACACAGGTAGTAATCAGACTAGTAATTATGATCAAGCCCAGAGCCCTGGGACTTTGAGCCGGCTAAAGAATTCATCGAGCGTGTAATCAGATGCAGTGATGTAACATACTAAAGCGCCACATGTTAGATCACATCTTTATTTTTCCATTTTCTAGCCACCACATCCTGATCTAAATAGGGATAATTGTGGATGTTCTGTGCTCCTGACTAGAAGGTTCAAGTCAACTGACTGTCAGAGAGCCACTACTGAACACTGGGATTGCATGCCATCTCACATGTCTGTTAAATGTAAAAAATACCCATCATCATAATTTTCTCCAATTCAAAATTTAAGCAAAAAGCAATACATCTTGATTGAATTAAGTTTAAGTTTTAAATAAATCTGATGGGGAACATCTATATCTGGTTTTATTGATCTTCACATCAACAAAAGTTCCATGGCTGCTGAACAATCCCAAAAACTAGGAAGAATTTTTCATTTCTCTATACAAAATGCCCTACATTTAGTTATTTGCCCATAGTATATCATTTGAGACACAGCACAACTAATCTTCCAAATAATTAGCATTCTAGGATCAAAGAATAGCAATCTATACATTATTTAACCTTTGTGACACGTCATTGAATTAGAAACAGAACTATCTGTTTGCATGGTTTTATTTCTACTATATATAAAGATATTTAGTCACTCTTTTATGAGTGAATAACAGTCCAGAAGGTACAGTATTTTGAAATCACTGTTTACATTCATACATGCATCATTTCCTCTCATTTGTACATATAATACATTTTATATATCTTACATATATCTGTTTGGGATTTTCTAGGATACAGTGCAGATGAGAACAACCTTCACAATTGTAGTTAGATAGACAGAGAGACAGCACTCAGACACAGAACATGAGGTTTGAACCATTGAAATGAACCAACTGTAATGCATATTCAAAGATTTGAACCTCTATGTTAATGTATTTTTTTTATTAATATATAGCATGATACTTAATTGTCATTATACCATCAGTAACAATACAGACATTACATTATCTTCCTGATGGAAGCCTACATGAGGTTTAGGGCACATGAAATAGTGACGTCTTTCTTGCACTCACTCATAAGTGAAGTGCTAATGTTCATCAGATATCTCAGTAGACTTTAGTGGAAGGGCTCTTGTGTGGTGGATTATGATGGGAACAATTAGCATGTAATCACATCTAAACATGACAGACTGCCTCTTGCATGATTGTCAACTGTCCTTGTATTTTGCACAGACAAGGGAGTGTTTAGAATGCTAGCCTTAAGGAGGATACAAGACAGGCATTTTAGTCTCATTGCAAATATGAAACCACACTATACCACAGAAATAATGCAGAACACCAGGAAAGACCTTCAGGGTTCATACTAGAATGATGATGTAACATGTTGTGTAAGTATCTGTGCATAGGCTTGTCTCAATGTTATATCACATTAACATTTAGAAATACAGCACAAATATGAATCCACAGCCTTGACTGTGCAAGGCAACCATTGAACATATGATAGTTTGAGACCAAATTTTCTACATGGAGGATTTCAGTTAGGTGTGCACAATATACCATGCAAACTCATTTGTTCAGTTTCCCTAAGACACAGCTGAATGACACAGCCATGTCTTCTTCTTTTTTTTAAACATCTCCTCATCCGAAGACATGCAGTGTCCCACAAAAATGTCAACAAAATAAATAATCATAATTTATTAAATAAATAGAAAAAGCTATGCTTAGAAATTCGATTCGAGGCCAGTGCATCAAATGTAAAATAAAGCATCTGGTATTATATATTAATATATTGGCATTGAATTTTCTTTTTTTAAACAAATCATGCAAATATACATCATTGTCTCTATGCCACAGTTTGCTATTTGTGTATGGGAGTGGATCTCTAAGAGTGCAGAGCAGTACTGTTACAGTTTTCGAATAACTTAACCTTGTTCTTGTTCTCCATTTTCTGCTTTGACATCGGACGGACATTTGGGTTAGCACTTCTGCTGCACATTGGGTCAGTAAATGCTGAGGATGCAGTAATCCAGAGACATCATTAGCTCTTAATGTGTGTCTGTTTTACACTACAACATTATTAGTGGTCTTTTTCTTGCGGCAGCTCATGGCGTATTCTCCACGACTGGTGCCATTTTCCTCTTTTTTAAGAGGTTTCCTGCAAAAGAAACAAGGTGCTGATTCAGTTTATTTCTTGAGCTACATATCTATGGCACAAGCATGCGCACGCACGCGCTCGCGCACACACACACACACACAAACAAAGGATGGAAATAATTTGTTGCACAGAGCCAGGCTGTTACAAAAATGTTATTCCAGCACAGAAACAAAATGATCAATCTTATACTCCTCCTACGGTCTCTCTAGCTCTCTAACATGAACAAGGAACGGAGTTTGCTACGCCCACATGATGCTGGATGTCTCTTGGTCTACGTAAGACAGTATTACTCAACATGGACTATTCATCCATGCCTTCGTCTCCTTCGTTTTTCATTACCTCAGTGGTTATTATATTTCTCCACTGCACTATGCCTTATATGCCACATCAGCCAGTAGTCTTTTTTGGCTTATGTAACACAAAACTGAGCCGAACACAGTTAGTGCAGGCATTGTTTCTCATACTACTGTACAGTTTGTGCTATTGGTGCTAAGATCCCTAAAGCTACATAAGAACATCCAGGTTCAACTGAAACACTGGTTCATTAAATATTTTGTAAAAACCTTTCGCAAAAGATTAATGCTTTTATTGATTGTGCTGAATAAAAAAAAAGTAGTATGGATTGTTCAACTGAGTGTTTAACTGTATTTATACCGCAGTCCATTGTACGTTTGGGTGTCCCATGGTCCTTGTACCACCCCGGCTCCTCAATAATAGATGCCATGAGTTGACAGACACCATGTGGTGACATAACACTTCATAGAATTGATAAATATTTCATACCAAAGCTGTTCAAGTGCAGTTCACATCCCTGTTTGAAGTTTTGAGGAGAACTCTGATGCCAGTACAAGTACTTTACTGTTTAAAACACACTGGAACAGGATTAACTAGGTGGGTGGATGATTCTGCTAAATGTTAAATAGAAGTTGTTTTACAGTGGTCTTTATTATACAAATATGTGTCTGGGCCTGACTAATGTCAGTCTTTGTTTTTAATAATTAAGCTCTGAGCTTGTTTATTACTAGTTACTTACTTTTTACACATGTTCATGTTCCTCTAATGTTTGCATATGATGATTTGTATATGTGAATTTGATAGCAGTTGGATCCTTTATTTATGAAATACTGATTCAGCCTTTCCAGGATTTACTTCATGGTGATGTGAAGAGAATTGAATCGTCAGTGATGGATGATTTGCCCAAGAAACATACACGGTTTGCAGTCTGAATCAGCAGAAATTTCTAAAGCGGGGTTTCTTCTGACAGTAGCACTTGAGAGGATTGGCCCTTGGCCAGGTCAGATTTAATGGGGAGAACCAATGGTTTTAGAGACTGTAAGACTTTCTCCTATATGCCATTGAGTCAGAAAGACTTCCATCTTTCTAGTTTTCCCTTTTTTATTGCCCTATTTCTCTTCCATTCAGATCTCAATCACTATGGCCTTCCTTACTCCCCCGAAAATAATGTTCTGAAATTAACTGGAAACCTAGTCATGTGAAAAACATATTTGGACAAGCAAACATTTGATCCTCTTTGAAATAGTGCTTATTATATATTATTATATATAGTAATATTCACAATTTAAATGAACAAAAAAGCAGATCAGTCACATGGAAAAAAATTAAGTACAATGCTACATTTATCTCACCTTCAAATCCATAAAACTAGAATTAGGTGTTCAAGATTAGAACCTGCTTAGGGAGTGCAGGTGGAACCTGTCTTATTTAAACATTTCATATCTAGTGTCTGGTGTTCCCTTCGTTATTAATGTGTGTGTCATCATGCCAAGATCTAGAAAGTTCTGTAAGCCCTTCAGCAAAAAGGTTGTGGATGCCTATGAGTCTGGCAAGGGATTTAAAAAGATTATTTGAAATACATCATTCCACTGTAAGGGAAATCATCTACAAACAGCACAGATTTGAAATGACTGCCAAATTGTCCAGGACTGGCCGTCTCAGCAAATTCAGCTCAAGAGCAGAATGTCTGATGCAAAAATAATCTCGAAGAATCCAAAAATTTTGTCATAGGATATGCTAGTAAATCTAGCAACTGTTGGTGTCAAAGTGCATGCTTCTACAATCAAATTCCAGCAAGCCTGGGGGACAATTATGCAAAATGCCTACAAGAAGTTATTTCTCCTAAAGGTGGCAATACTAGCTTCTGAGGCCAAGGGTGTACTTAATTTTGATATCTATTGATATTTCTGTTGAATAAATGACTGAAAAAAGGACAATTTTCCTTGTGGTTTTGTTCAAGTACATCAACTTTATTAATAGGCACTGTTTCAATGATGATCAAATGTTTGTTTGTTCAAATATATATAAAAAGCCAACAATTTCCATGGGGTGTTCTTATTTTTTCAAATGACTGTATTCCAATTTTTAAGTTTTTGTATTCTTGCACTTAAGTGTTCTTGTCTGTATCATCTTGTGTTTTGTTTGTAGTATTAAACCTATCAGAAATATGTGACTATGGTCTAATAAAAAAAGATACAGTACATCACCAGAGCACAGACTTGCAATCACTCTCTCATTTAAGTTCACACTGCACTTTCTATCTCATTTTGACCTTTATTCTGTGGATCTAATGAAATGGTTGGCTTTCCTACCCTGTTCATGTCATATACTTTACCTTACCCTGTTACCAGATTGGATGTGAAATGTTTTCTGTTATTGGAAATGGGATTGCTGTCAGATCAGACAGAGACCAGTGCCATCAGCTCACTGCAGCTTATTTATTTTTCAACTCAATAGAGAGGAGAAGGCAAACAGGCTTAAAATTGTGAAATGGCCTTCACCTGAACCGAGAAACCAGAGTTAAGGACAGAATTCCAGCTTTTCTAAGTATTCAGATATCTTTCTAAAGAAACTATGAAAGAAACTGAGATTTAAGTTCAAGATTTTGGGATGGTGTCCTGTGCTCAGAATATTAAATAAAGACAATATAAAAAGAGTATACAGCTCTTACATGTGATTACACAGATCATAAAGGTGTCTTCCCTCCATCCAGCTCAAACTAACAAGTAGTCCTTTAACCAGCTCAGTTTAGCCTTATATATGGCCACCTTTGGTTTCAAACATCACATACAGTAGCTTTCTTTCTCTGATATTTTACTGCTACATGCATTCTACATTCCAAAATAAGTTTTTAAATAGGTTAACTTAAGTTGACTTTAACATAATACCATAATCTCACTTTACCATAAGTGAAATGTTCAGTATAATACTAAATGTGCTACTGCTGCTACAGAATAGTGCTACTAGTGAGAGGAAGTTTCAATACGATTAAATTGTCAAATGTATAAATTCTCCTAATTTGCGATAAATATAATTCTAGCTTGTGTATACATATACATATGTAACCTCGTACAGTATCCTGTGCATATCTTACTTGCATTCACAGTCAATACCCACAATTTTAAAGGATTTTTCAAAATTATTTTCCAAGGCCTATCGCTAAACAATCCACATAGCTAAACAACCTGACACTATGTTAAGATACATTCTAACCATGTTTCCATGTTTCAACTGGAACAAACATTGCCACTTTGAATCATGTATATGAATTAATACACCAGCTCATGTGATAAACAAAACGACAAAAAGAATTACAAAGTATTTTTATATTTGATGCAGTTTACTATAGCCTATTAGCTAACAGCTTTACAACAAACTCTCGGACCAGTATAACTTTACAGTGGTTTTTGGTATAGACCAGAGTTTGGGAACTTTTTCAGCTGGCAGATCTATAGAAAAAGTTATGATTTTTTTCTTTAAATAGACAGAGAAAAAGTAACATTTTTTGATGGTTTTATATGCTTCTTCTCTTCTTTATTTTTACTTCTTATTCATTATTTTTTCTATTATTGCATAGTTATAAAAAGTGGTAATGTAATAAAGGCCATTTCACATTTTGCGTTTTCTTGACCTAACAGCCTGCACTTCACCTAATAGGCCTGTAGGGGGCACTTGGACTTCATTTAACCAACAATGATAGTTTCATCAAATGGTACATCAATACAAGATGCAGTAAATAAGTAAGAGTAAATTGAGCACTACTTACCATTAATGCGACATCCACAAATGTAAATTTGTCTGTCCATTCGGACTGGAAAGAACAATACTTGTCTTTTTTTTTTCTTCTTTTAGCCATTTCACTTGGCTATGTAGTTTTCAACCGATTTATGAATTACACTGGGAAATTACCACTCTGCTCCACATTGTCCAGTGAAATTTGAGCTTGTTTGCCACATCACAATTGGTTGGTGTCTACATGACAAACTGGCATTGATTATGAATTATGCAATATTTTAAAATATATAAAGTTTTAATTGAATTGACATTGACATTCTAGTTTTCATGATTCATAATTGCTGTTATTTATTTATTCCCACCGTCAAGCCATTGGCACTTACTGAAAGAGCCATGTATGGCTCATGAGCCATAGGTTCCCAACCCCTGGTATAGACCAAAGGTAATTGCTTTAAGATTACATGGGGAGCCTGGCCTCCCAAAAAATTTCATTAAAATGCAGCAATGAAATTAAATGTAGAAATTTGTGTATGTTGTTCATCACTCATGGTGAAATTCATAACATCAAATATCTCATAGTAATATCATGCTGTTGGTTAATTCGTTCAGAAAAAAAATATCTTAATGTTTATTGGACAGTGCGCCCTTTGCTTATCCTGTCCATATCCATATGATGATTGGGAGACCTCTAAAAGGGGCTGTACCTTGTAACCAACTGGCAATCAAGGAAACAGTAAAGAACATGAATGACATCTAAAATGTAAACATTATGGTGCCAGTCAATTTCAGAGTGCTTCAAGCTGCAGTAGTCAGTCAGTTGAGTAGCCTAATCCAAAATAGTATTATACAACTATAACTTGTTATAATCTTTGTAATAGGTAAATATTGTAGATAAATTGTAAATATGAAGTTATATTTGATTATTTGCATTTGTTTCAGGTTTATTTATTTATTTATTTATTTGTTTGTTTGTTTATAGGTCTCGCTACCTACCTTCTTCAGTGAAATTTAGCCAGTTACTAGTGGTAGACACTATTTTGGAAAATTCTTTTGATGCTCTTAAATATGAGGTAAAGCTGGGAATTAAACAGGAGGCCAGACAAACAGAAGAAACAGATCAAACACACACACACACAAACACACACACACGCACACACACACACACACACACACACACACACACTAGATTCTTGTTTTTCCCGTGAATTTCGATTCCAAGATAATAGAAAATAATTCACAAATGTTCAACACAATGGATCATGTAACTGGCATATTCACTGGTAGGTTTTTGGGTTTTCTGCTCCTTGAATATGGCCAACAACACTGAAGTTGTATTCACAGAGTGAGTTAATCCGATCAGCCTCTCCTGCGTGCATTATCAGCTCAGGGCTCAGTGTGCAAGGCCAAGGACAGACTTGCATGCACATAGCACAAAAAGGAAGCCAATGGTTTCTTTTCAGGCAACAATGTAAGTAAATATTTATTCTTAATATGTTACACTACATACTTAAGTTATAATTTTAAAAGGTGAAAGGGTTAGGGTTTTAGAACTATACTAGAATTAAACAATTAATTAAACCAATGAATTTAACATTGCCTACATGCCACACAAAGTGTGATTCAGATGATAGATTCATTACAAGGAACTGAACTTGACTTTGAGCAACTTAACAGTGTTCACCCTATCTTTGGGGATTGCTAGTTTAAAGCCTGATGATGGATGCCACAGCCACCAGCCAAGGGAGCAAAATTGGCCATGCTCGCTGAGTGGGAGGGATTGCATAGTCTCTCTGCTCTGTCATTCAAGCAACACTCTCCAATCACTGGCATCTGTGAGTTCATGTTTTTGGAAGAAAGCAGAGAGTGCTTGCCTAAGAGTGTTTCACTGCCTTCTGATGCAGTATGAACAGCTGTTGTGGTTGGCTAGCTTCACATGTCTGGTAGTATTGTTGTGTGATAGGGGAGAGCTGGCTGGTAGGTAGGAATTGGCAGGTGACCAAATTTTATAGAAAAATGTGGGGGGATAAAGGAATTATTTAAAAGAATGATTTGCTCAGTTGGACTTTTTTTTGGCACAATACCAGTCCCATCTTTTGGACATTTTCAACAAGCATGTGCAAAAAATTTTACCTCACTGCAACCAAAAAAAATTTAAAAATCATAAATTCATAAATTCATAAATGATCATTTGAATTCAGGATTACAGCAGCCATGTCTCTGGAATAGGAGTGCAGGCTTAAACTGAGGATGCCCCTGGCTACAGAAGGCTGGAGAATTGCCATGATGAATTTCAAGGCCAGCCACACATTATTTCTGCTCCTTGCATTTGCCCCTGCCTTTCTCAGAACACAGGGAACCTGTCCTTGATGAGAAATGGCATGATAAAACCTTCGGTGTTTCACAACCCGTGCTTATAATATGAATTTTAGAGTTACCCATATTTATTTTTGTCACCAAGCCTTAATGTAGTACATGTTTTATCTCTGTGTAAACAGTCAACAGATTTCAGAACATAATTACATGAGAAGTGTTAAAAGTATAGCATCTGTTCATTTGTCTGGTCATTCTATGTACAGTAATACCAGCGAAATGGTGAAATTATCATCTGCTAGAAAGCTGTCTCATTGAGATAATTGGCTGGACAGCTGTTAATGAACTAATGACCATTTCCTTAATGTAATACATCAAAGAATATTTAGTGTAGCAGGCATGAAGGCAGTGGAAGTTTTCTCTGTTGTTAGCCACCAATATATTGGCATGCAGTGGTGAAAGCTCTTTATGGACTTAGCATGTCTATCTGTCTGTCTGTTTTTCTTGTCTATCACAACTGTGGGTCAAGCCTGTTTTTTGAGGTCATCATGTTTTCTGGCAAATCACAGTAATATGAGAGAAACCTACAGAGTCGATTTTATCCAAAAACCACTGAAGTTAAGAAATGTATTACTGACTTAAAGATGGGATAAACTAGCTAGAAAACTAGCTAACAGGACTGCCAAAGACAGATAGACTCTATTGCAGCTAAATCAACAGCCCTATATATAGTTGCAAAATAATCAACCATTAAAACTCATGGTTACTATCAATATCTGAATGAATATTTAATAGATGTGCTGATTCTGAGGCTGATATTCACTGGGTGGCAGTAGTACACTGAGATTTGAAATGGATGGAAGACCTTTGTTGCATTTTAATTTGCCCTAATAAAAAAAAAAACCTTAATAACAGTTTGTTACCATGAATGATAGATGTGAAATATTTTCCCACACACAACTGTACTCAATGCACCTACACACACATTTCATAAACAAAACCAATGAGTGAAGTGAATACCGTTTAATGGCCTTGTAGCAGATGAGAAGAATTAAGAGTAGAAAGAAAGCCGAAGTGCATCCTACTGTCACAACCACAATGAAGTCCATCCACCATGGCCTTAGCAGAGGAACTGGAGGCTCAGCCACTGTAAGCACAAAGAACTGTAAGTCTCTATGAATGGCATAAGTGGATGATAAGTGCAAAATGCCATTCAGTTTGTCAGTCATTGTTACTAAGAATTTCAATGAAAATATAAAACTGCCTTCTCTGTGTGTGCATTCATTCTCTCACCCACACACAAGATCAGAAACATTTGCACACGCATTACTAAAACATAAATCATTTTTTTTTATTCTGTTGGTTTGTTTCAGAGCAATAAGTAATGATATAAGTAATCACTTAAATCCACGCCCCACTGAAGAGCACAACATTGTACACAGCTAACATAAAATACAGTTTTACTGATGTTAATTTAGCAAGAAGAAATGGCAAATGCAAAAAAGGGAAAAAGGAAAATGAGTCAAAAATTGTAAACATCAGTAAAAAAAAAAAAATGGGTAAGAAAAAAAACCCAAAACAAAACGAAAAAACATTTAAATCTAACACTGTATAGTTTAGATGAACTTGTGCAGTAGTAGCCTCAGTTTCTGATTTGGGGCTGACAGGAGTAGAACCTGATGTAATCTTCTGCTGTTTTAACATGATGTGTATTCTGAGATGCTTTTCAGCTCACTATGGTTGTAAAGAGTGGTTATTACTGTCACCTTGAACCAGTCTGACCATTCTCCTCTGAGCACTCTCATCAAAATCTGTTTTGTGTGTAATCTCAGGAAATCAGCAGTTTTTGAAATATAACCAGCATGTCTGGCATCGACATCCATGCCATGATTAAAGTCACTGAGATCACATTTTCCCAATTCTGATTTTGATATGAACATTAGCAGAAGCTTGTGACCCATATATGCATGAGTTTATGCATTGGGCTGCTTCCACATGAATGGCTGACTGGATAATATTACATCAATAAGAAAGTGTCATTTTTTCCCCCAACAGTTTTGTTCCTCATAGGTTCTGAATATCCACGTACAAAAAAACTACATGTATATTCATTTTAAAATGACTCTTGCTCTCTGTTTCAGTTTTTTTTTTAAATAGACTAAAATGTTGGCTCAATTCATTTTCTCCCTATCTGAAATAAAGCACTAATAAAATTAGCCCATCTGAGTTTTAATCAGCGGCTCCTCCTGACTACAGTGCCTGGCAGAACAGCATGCACACATCTCACAAGCTTCTCCAGGCATATTGGGAACTCCCTAAGGGTAACCAGGACATGATTATTTCTCTGTTTGTTCAATCAATGCACAAGAGTAGAACGACTTTTATTTCTTTCTACAATTGAAGCAATACTCTCCGAATCATGTTTTATCACAGCTAGAGCTCTCAGTGGAGCAAACTCTATAAACACTTAAGCAAGGCTCTTTATTAGTTTCATGTCATATGATAAGCCATACAAACACTGAATTCAAACTGCATGCCGACACTATTCACTTCTTGCAGTGCAGTGACTGCAACCTGAAAATACGAAAAATATATATTTGAATTCAATAGATTGCAGCAGGGTTGGCTTTGCATCCCTGCTGACCCCATTTATTGTCAAGATTTGTGGGGCATCCAGAGAAAGCATACCAAGGCAGTTTTTTAAAGAGTCCCTACCTGTGGGGATGAGTAGCCGAGGAGGGGGTGGAGGTGGAGGTGGAGGAGGTAGAGGTGGGTAGTATCTGCAGTGGCACAGCGACTGGCAGTGTTCACCTCGTCTCTGAGAGCCAAGCTGTGAGCATGACCTCTGAAGCTCAGCCTAAGAGGCAGAATCAACAGAGAAGGAGATTGAGTAGGTGGCAGTAGGAGAAAATGGATAAGAGGAAGATGAAGAGAGATATATGCCTCCACAGACCATGGACGTACAACGTGATAAGTTGTGTGGGCGGGTAGGCAGGCAGAGTAGATCTACTATGATAGTGAAATTGCGTGCATGACTGTGACTACACAATGCCACAGTTGATAATATGTTGAAACATGAAAGGTGGGAGATGTGTTGAATGATGAATATGACCATTTATTTTAACACAATTACATTTGATTAGCTCCCAGGAGTTGAAAGAAAAGTGAAAGTACTTTGCTAACAACTACAGTCAAACTCAACAGAGCACATATTCAGCACTGTGAAATGCTTTCTAAAAGAACCTCCCACCCATAAAGTGGGCTTTTCTATGTTTTCAAGAGTGGTAGTGGGAGGCCTTTGGAATATGAGGAGAATACATTACACTTGACCCGTCATTAGCCTGCAGGTTCTCACTAGTATCTGTGTGGGAATCGGTGGGCACATGTGGACTTCGGTACATGGTTTTAAAAGCAGTCTTTTTGTTTTAAAAAAAAAAGTCTGCTTATTTTCTGCCATATATGAACATGATCCATCCATCCATTTTCTGTACCACTTATCCTACACAGGGTTGTAGAGGAGCCAGGAGCCTATCCCAGGCAACTCGAACACAAGGTGGAGGGACACCCTGGACAGGGAATCAACCCATCTCAGGGCACATTCACAGACACCACAGACAATTTAGAGATCCCAATCACCCTACAATGCATGTTTTTGCACTGGGGAGGAAACCAGAGTACCCAGAGGACACCCTTGGAAAATATGCAAGCTCCACGCACGCAGGACGGAGGCAGGAATCGAACCCCCTAACCCCGGAGGTGCGAGGCAAGCATGCTAACCTCTAAGCCATTGTGCCTCCCTAATGTAAACCAGACACTAGTAATAGATCAAGGATTCATTTTAAATATTTGAAATGCATATCTGAGAGAATGCCTAATTTATTGATGGAAAACCTTGAAATATCTAATGACGGGGATATCTGCAACTTTGCACATGTAAGGGCAGGCTTTTGCTTTACAGCTCCGTCTTGTAACTCTACTGCTCTGCACAGTCTGAGGAATTACCTGTTTGTAAAATGATCAGGTGGGTTAGGAATAGGGGAAACTTGAACCAGTGCAGGTTTGAGAAGCCCTGTTACAGTGAAGTTAACTCTGCACCCACTGGCAAAACCTTCTAGTTTTGCAGAAATTACAGAAACCACATTACAACAATGAAGTTGACTCGGATAATCGCTTTAACCTCTTTGCGGACCAGACGACGCGCAAAACTCCATGTAACGGTCAAACATCAGCCCAGAAGCCAACCTACCTGGCATAAAAGAAGAAACGACGAGAAAAAGCAGTGGCCTAACAGAAATGGCCGAAGCCTTGATCTGAAAGGGGTTCTGTCTCGACTATGCATCCCTCCTTCGCTCAGCTGGTAAACAGATCGGCGTGTGAGCAGGCGGAGGGCGCATAGAACTGGACTGATGGCGATGCGCCTGGTGGAGTAACGTTACAGGAACCAGAGGACACCTGAACACTTCATGCCAAGGACATCCACACGAACGAAGGATTCAAGATATGCATATTACTTTTTAAAAAAATTATGATTATTATTATTAATATTCTTTACAATTTGGTAATGTCTTCATTAGAAACTTTCCCGAGTTGAACGTCAATCATCGTATCCATGCAAGTCGCAGGTTCATCTCCGCTTCATGTGCGTCTGCTTCCTGATCGAAGCGTGTGGCGCTCCACAGCATCTTCCCGATTTCTTTCTTGCTTGTGTAGTGTGAGTAAATGTGCATGAGGCAGTCGAGTCGAGTGGTCAGATGCACTAGGTGGATGTATTCCCCTCCGCGTAATCCGCACGAGCTACGCATTGGTCTTTTCTGAATCACGTTTCATGCCCCAAATCCTGAAAAAGGCCATGCTGGGTTAAGTGCCCTGATGTCAGACGAAAACAAGTTGGAAATCAAGGAGATGCTCGCGTAAAGTTCATGAGGTGCGGCTCGTGCGCACGAGAGCCTGTTTGATCGTGCGCGCGCGCACACGCACGCCCGCCCGCCCGCACGCAAGCACGCACACACACACACACTGGCTAGATGATCTGTGCTGATGGAAAGGAAGTCCAAGAAAGATGTGGTTGCGCAAACAACGGTTCGGTACACCAGGCAAAGAAAGCAACGAAGCAAAAATACTTTTCAATTATATCAGAATACTAAGTCTTATTCGCCACAGGTCTAATTACCATGATTTACTAGAACTAGACAGTGTAATGAACGCTAAAAGATAACAATATCCATTGAGAAGATACATCAATTTTCTGTACCTACACAGAGTCATGGGAAGCCTATCCCAGGGGACTTGGAGAACAAGGTAGGGGACACCCTGGATGGGGTACCAACCCATCACAGGGCACAATCATACGCGCACACACACCAGACAATTTAAGGATGCCAGTCAACCTACAACACATGTCTTTGGACTGGGGAAGGAAACTGGAGTGCCTGGAGGAAACCCCCAAAGCACAGGGAGAACATGCGAACTCTGTGCACACAGGGAAGAGGCGGGAATTGAACCCCCAACCCTGGAGGGGGTGGGGGAGTACTGAAGGAAAATCCAGTAAACCCATGGTGGAAGAAAGATTTTTAAGTCAGAAAACTTTGTAATATTTTTGCTCAATTTTCACGTCAATAAGACATCTGGTCTCTGTTGTCTCCAGAGGTCTTTAAACAAGAGAAAAATCAAATGATGTGGACCACCAGGATACAACCGATCAAGGAGGGATCTCTGCTTTCCAGCCTTCCTTTTGTATCAATTCAGAAAGGTCCCACTAACACTAATATTCAGGTGTGCTACTCCTGGTTTGTCTTTTGAAGCTGTGGCTTTAGAGGGAGCATTCAAAGGATGAGCTGCATTTGTTTGGATTTTGGGTTTCAAATACTCACTAGGCTTAGTGTGTGAGAGGAGGAAGATCACCAAACTCTGTTGGACTCCAGCCCTTAAAGATGAAATGTAAGTACACCCTACATCAGGGGTGTCTAATCTTATCCACAAAGGGCAGGTGTGGGTGCAGATTTTCATTCCAATCAAGCAGAAGCCACACCTCATTCCACCTGTTAATCAGTTGAGCTCGGCTTTCAGTAGACTGTGGTCTGGCTTCTGCTTGGTTGGAATGAAAACCTGCACCCACACCAGCCCTTTCTGGATAAGGTTGGACACCCCTGCCCTACATATTCTGATAATTCCAGAGACTTACCATGGTGTTTGCTTCTTCATCTCAACATATTTAGTGTAGAGATTTTAGGGACAACTGACTAACACTGACAATAAACCCTTAGGCCCGCATTCTAAACAGGAGATACCATGCACTGTGAAATGGATGGAGTCTTGAGCAGATTGAATAAGTGGCAAGCCTTGAGTCATTAACACAGGCTCCTAACACATATGCTCATTGTGAAAGAAAGCAAACTAATGTCAGAGAACCAGGTTCATGTCCAGCATATTGAAAATCTCCACTCAGTTTCTGCCGTGTTTCACACTATCAGCAAGACCATATGGAAATAAATATAATAAATTCATTATTCCCTTCCTAATACACTCTATCCCTTAAGCCCATTATACTTTTCACATATACATCCACACATACATATCATTCAAAGTTCATTTATATTTTCAAAAGTATACTTTTGTATACGTTGCCTTCAGTCCATTATCACCCTTCTGATGCTTGTGGATAATGCTTATGGGGAGTGACATGCTATCTGACTGGTTGCAAGCTGTTACTGAGTATTAATGGAGGTGTTTTGCTGCCTGTGGTCAGATATGAGAACTGCTAATGCATATTATGCACTCTTTTATCTTTTATCAGTAACCCAACATCTAGTTTGAGCAGTTATAATGAGCTGTATTAAAGATCAGACTGTTTTTTTAATACTTCATTGACATTAATAAGGAGAACCCTACCTGTATTCTGTTGTACAGATTTATTCTCTTGAAAATATTTTATCTTCCAGACATCCCAGACATTTTTTAAACAAATCTATTTTATTTGACATTTGCAGGTAATCATATAACAGGACATATATAACAGAAATCTTTGTCTTTTGCCTCATTTGTGAATCTTTATATATAAATTCACATATGCCACATGAGTAATAGTTACTTCCAGAATGCCAAAATGTCATTGACTGCCCTTTAAAAACATTTTAAGGGCAAAACTAATGAGGAAATCTTTTTTCACAAATCTTGTCTAGATTATTTTGCTTAGCAGTTTAGTCTGTTCAGAATACTAAGCTTCACTGCCATTTCCCATGTGAGGATTCAACAGAACTGCCACATACAGTATTAGAACCATTATAAAAATAAAAAAACGAAAAAAAAAAAAAAAAAGCTGTGCTTCAGCTCACATCATAAGGCTACAAGGCATATTTATATTCCATAACCCGCGTGCGTGTTTAGAGACACGCTGGCTTCTGTTCAGTACAGGGGGTTCCAGCTGCTCCACACCATATGTCATTCTCCACTCTTCCCCTTCACCTTCTAGACAGACAGATCAGACATATCTAAAACTGAAATGAAAAACATAAACCTACACATTATTACAATCATATGTATTACATTTGGACCAATATTAATGGTTTAATTCATCCCAATCATTTTAATTGAAAATAAGAGAGCGTATTGGTTTGGGTTTAAGTGAACAGTCACATTTACAGTTCTTCGTGGAGAGGAAAAAACATACTCATCATAAAATAACACAAAATGTCCACTTTTTTTATAATTTACTATACCATCTTAATTGGTTTTTATCTGAGGTTAGCTTTTAATCACATGTAGTTCACTTATACAAGATTTTAAGCCTTTGATACTTGCAGTAGCTATTGTATTGTATGCCTTTAGGTTTATGGGAAAATGAAACTATGGCCCGAGTCATTTTTCATTAACCTGAATTGTTTTTAAGTTTAATACAAATAATCTCATAGTGCTCACACTCTTGTAATGGGACAGATTTAACCTAAATTTAGTGGCATGCAGAAATGTTCACTGCAGAAAGTCAGCTCCAGGGTACATGTGGCTTTTTAGCCAGTGTTTAAAATGTGCAAGGAGAATAACAGAGCTGCAAGGCCTTTATGTTATTAGTGATAAAGAGAGAGGTAGACCTGACATTTAGAACTCTGAGCCTTGCATCAGCCTAATCTTATTTCGCCCCAGAGGATGGACCCAATAAAAGTGCTGCTTAGCAATGCAGAGGCCTGCCAGGTACCATGCGTAACTGAAGGTCTCCGAAAATACTATTAGTGTTGGAGGAGATATGTGTCAGCCTTCCCACTCTCATGCAAGCACTCACATCAGGCAAAGACAGAGACATATTCTTTGGCAGTGAAAGAAAAACAAATAAAAAATATATATACACTAGTATACTTTTTACTAGTGTGCTATATTCTTACCCAAGGTCAAGAAAAAATTTGCTTTGTCATAACACTATATTATTTGAGATAACTTCTTAGGGAGAATGTGTCTGTGTTGTTCTGAAATGCATAAACCATATGGAATACAATTACACAGACATGCTTTATGTTTTGGTGCTGAATTATTGATGGAAGTATTATTTTTGCCACAGCAATGCTGTCCTCTAGTTGTAGACATTGGTAATACCGTTTTTTTGAATGCATGCCCACAATGGCCTATTAGCATTCATGTGTTTCGAGGAAACCTGTTCCATCAGCCTGTTACTGATGTACTACCTACTTCCAGATGCTGACAAAGCACCTTGAGACAAATTGCTACAGCTTTCCCCAAGCTTCAGAATGAAGATATCAAGAATAATTTTGGCTGCAGATGAAAATAGCCATCTAGACACGCTGATGAGCTGACTTAAAAAAATTAGTGATGATTAAACACATTCAAAAGCAGCTTCTTTGAATTTCATTGTATCTATAGAGGTACTCCCCTTGAACTTTTCCACATATTATAGTGTTACAACCTGGAATTGAAATGAACTTAGTTAGTATTTGTATCATTTGGTTAAACAATCTAAAGACTTTTTTATTGTGAAACTTTAAGGGGAAAAAAAGCATACATTTGATGGCTCATCAGTATTCACCCCCTTGGGTCACTATTTGGTAGAACTACTTTTGGCTGCAATTACACCCCCAAGTCTGGGATATTTTGACTGATCTTGATATTTTTGCCTATTCAAAAATTGTTGAGTTTCCTACAAACATGGCGCTTTGTGACAAGGCCAAAATGTTTTTTTCATGTATGCTGACTCTCCAAACTTGCATTTGTCAAACATGAACTTGATTTCTTATGGATTTTATTTCCCCCTATAATGGCTTTCTTCTTGCTACTGTTCTATAAAGCCAAATTTTGTGGAATGCTTGGGCTATGGTTGTAGACATTGCATGATGAATTGAATTGTTGTTATAGAGATCTATATTAGACTATAAATACATCTTTGTACCTATTGCAGCCAGTGTCTAGCTTGAGATAATAAATAAATAAACAAACAAACAAATAAATAAAGCATTTTAAACATTACATATAGCATACATGTATTTTAGTTGAATCCACTTTTACATTTGACACTTTTCCACCATGACTTTTAATTTAAAGATAAATCAATCATCTGTCTTATAGACCAACCATCAATCTTCCTCAGGCTATCAGAGTAACCATGGGTGTAATAGCCTATCTTCCCATCTTACTTTCTCCTTTCATCTCTTTTCTTTGTCACTTCAAAAGAGCAGGAATGAACCATACAGCCTTGAAAAGAGTGTGCTATTGTTTAATTGGCCTTTTGAGATTGGTGAGAACAAAAAGAGAAAATGGCAACGCAGTCTTATGAAAGAGCTGTAGTGCAGCAGATGCTGGTGTGTGATTAAAAAAAGTTGGCTTTGAATATGTCCTAATTATATCTGTCAATAATTTGATGTTCTACCCATAGAATGCTAGTAGTTTCTTATAAAATGCACTTTTGGGTGCAGAGAGTATAGCCTACACTCCCTTATACTCCATCATTCACTCCATTAATATTTTGATCTTATCCTGTATGCTTTATGATGATCTGGAGTCATGTAGGTCTATGTCCTTGTAAGGAGATCAAATTCTTATCTTACAGCCATGTAAACAGTCATAAAGCTTAAAAATGTGAGTGTTAACACAAACTATTAAGTTAAATAGCTTTTTTTTTAAAAAAAAATATTGGTAAGGTAGGGTATGGTGGTAAGGTAAGGTAGGGTAAGGTTACACACAGATTTAAAATAATAGGCTTTGTATAAATAGGCTAATTATGCATTATACAGTTTGTGATGCTTTGTGCTATAGGGACCACCATGTGAAGTTAAAGTTTTGGGGCATGCTTTGAAGAGTACTGTCCAGACAGCTGCTTCCTCACAGCACTAATAGGCCTCTGGAGAAGGAGGTGGATAGGTAGCCTTCTCTCTTTTCCCCCTCTGAATGTGGGACGGAGCTCAATTAGCATTTCACAAGTCCCTTTTTCCTCTTTTCTGCCGCGACCTTCCCCGCGGAGCCCGTGCTTCTTTTTTTGCGCGCGGGGATTGTCCTGTTTGCGGCCCTCGGAGCCGTTGGCAGGGTGACAGTATTCGAGTGTGCAAACTTGCGCTATTGTCCGCGGGCCAGAAGGAGTCATGGAGACCCCGCTAATATGACACGGGAAAATGTTTGCTGATGGCAATTCTATGGGCTTTGTCTAACTCTTTCTCCTTCACGACGACTCGATTTAGGTCTCTAAATGTTTGCCTACAAATGTGGGGAGTGCTATCCAAGCTCCTCCGCCTTTGTCCGGCGAGGTTTGAATGAGTAATTCAGCTTTTGTGCGGCTCGATTGAGGGGGCAAACAGAAAGACAAGATTCTTGAGCGCTCAAGCCCCCTTTCCATGGTTATGCCCACCTTTTTTAGGGACCCCCCCCCCCAAAACTGCTTCTGACATCACCCTTAGGTGGAGAGGAGAGAGTGTTAGATCGGAACAGTTAAAAGTGACCCCGAAATCCTAAAAAGCGCGCTTTGTGCTTTTGCCCTGAAGCATGCCAGCACGGGCACCAAACGTTTGATGGTTGTAAGCTACCCATAAGACGTTGCGCACCGGGCGCAACTTTTTATTTTTTTATAAAACACTTTACATACCGTGTCTCGAAAGTATCCACCTAGAACACAACAAAGAAATATCGCAACTATTAGTCGCTTGATCTCCGGGGATCACCATGGCAACAGTATGCGCGGGGAAAGAATTCGCTGGCGGGGAGCGCGCGAGCTCATTGGGGGGTATTGAAGGGGGATTGAGGTCGCTGATTGGCTCAAAGGAAGCACCATAACTACACGAAGTTTATATTCATTCAGCTTGTTCAAGTGGTTAAACTACTGCAGTGAGAGGGCAGCCAAGCTGGACAGCGTTTCTGCACAAAACAGTGAGTTCTGCTGGAGATAGTTTGAGATTTTTGGTAAAGTTTATATCAATAAGTTGACATCTTTAAGAGCAAACATTTTCAATGAATACTGGGCGACGTTTGCTTAATTTTTGATGATTTCCTAAGGGACCAACCATATGCTGCAATCTGAGCATCATCGGCCCCAAATTAATTTTACCTGGACCTTAATAGGTTCCACTCGGATCTGTTATTACTAATATATTTACTTAGATCAATTTTCTTTTCAGGAACCATTTATGTTTCAGTTTCTTTGCGGAAGGGTTCCTCAAGACACTTAATGTGATGCAGCCCAAAGAACTCATGAAACATGGTTCAGGAACGTTTAGTTTTTAGATGGAGCGAAATTCATTTGTATTCCTTTTTTTCCATACAGAGTGACATATGTGGACGCGGAATGGCTTAAAAGACAAGCGCTGGTTAAAAATGGCAAGCTCTGATAGCGAAGTGAAAACCTTACTTAACTTCGTGAATTTGGCTTCAAGCGACATCAAGGCGGCCCTGGACAAATCAGCCCCCTGTAGACGCTCTGTGGACCACAGGAAGTACCTTCAGAAGCAGCTAAAGCGTTTCTCACAGAAGTGCCCGAGGACGCCTCGGTGCCACACACACAGAATCAGCGAGTCCAGTGCTGCTAAACTGACCGAGGACAAGCGTGTTATGTTTACGCACGAACGTGCTAAAAACGTGCTTTTGAACGAAACGCAAGCTACGCATACACGTGGAGAAGGGAACGTGGATGGAAATCCAAACAGTGAGAACCGGAGCGCACCGGGTCACATTCCCATGCGCAAACGCCAGCTTCCGGCTTCCTTCTGGGAAGAACCGCGCTCCTCTCACATCAGCTTTGAATACGCGTGGAAAAGCCACTCAGGCGGGACTGTAAGGTACGGATCTTCGGAGGCTGATGGAGAGAAAAGGACCACGATTGAAGATGAACTGAAAGCAAACTCGTGGCTGCGCGTTCGACGGGGATCTTCGGACCTGGAGCCTCTCAGGGTGGATCTGACTTCTACCAACGTGGCCGTGTGCGCGTACTGTCCTCTTCAGTGCCACGGACACCGACTCCTCCACAGCCACCTTATAACGCCTCATAGTGCATTTACCGGACCGGGGCTCAGGGCTAAAACACCCGCGACTGAACTGGACATGCAAAAAATCAAAGATGAACTGAAATACAGTTCAACGCACGTCGTGGTCAAGCCAATTCCAACCAAACCGGTTTCTTCCTCCATTTTCAGCGTGTTCGGTTTTATATAGGCGTCTGCGGATATGCCTGAACATTACTATCTTTAGTACAAATGACAAAGACTACGAACTGTAAATACTTGGTCATTCAGAGAGTTACGTCTGTATTCATTGTCTTGATATGTAAATATTGACGGCAGTTAGAAGCCCTTAGGCCTGCCAATGTCTTAATTAAGCACTTAAAGGGCCAATAAACATGTAGCATGCTCAGAAAAAAATAAGCTATAATCTCATGTTACTGAGGCTGGGTTTAGTCTAGTGTTTACCAAGACTGTTCTAGAAACTTTAACACTTAATAGGCTATTAACCTTTTGGAATAGTAAGTTGGAATATTATACTAGGCTTAAAGTATATATCATTATGGATTGCTAATGTTGTGTCTTCTGTACAGAGAATGGGACATTTCATAACAAAGGATAATTCTTTACAGAGTTTGGATAAAATTGGATAATACACGTAAACACTGATATAGTCATTATGATTAGAATGTGCTACCAGCTACCTCAAATATTACAGAGTCAACAAATCAACTTAAAAATATAACTTTAATACCAATATGCGTTCTTTTTCACAGTCCATTGTTTGGCTTCATGTATGTCCTTTTCACACATCTTATATTATATTCACCTTATGCCTGTGAATGCATAAATCATCCCAGATAACCTAAAACCCATCTACAAAAATATATCAAGTGAGCTTCTGAACAAGGATATTCTCATTAACATTTCAGTGCAAACCGGTTTCTTCATGTTTCACCTGTATAATTGATGCACTTCACTAAGAATGCACATTTTGACTTGATGTAGGGCCCATGATATGGTAAGGACTACCAACCCAAAAACACACACATCACATGATTAAAAATGTTCTCATTTTTCAGTGAGGAGACTTTACATTATATGTAAATGTTGTTTCCAGTCACAACACATGTGAAGCTTGTTCAGTCTCTGTGTTCCAGTGTAATAGTTACAATTACCAGTATGTAGATAATCATCATTTTGGCTATGTTGTGGATAATGGTTAATTGTAATTGTATACCGATTATAAGTATTCATCATAAATTTGAAGTACCTCAAATGTGATCTCTCATCTCTTCTTATAAATAGATAAAATTGTGTGCACAACCACAAAAAGCACAACTAACACAAACTGTCCAAACAAAGTTAGAATAGAAATCTCAAATAATTTGCAATTTATGTGTGAGTTGACGTGAGCTTTAGGACTGCATATTCTGTAGTGTTGTCCTGTGAACAACACAGATAGTGGAGCAGTCTGCCCGGTATTGGAAGAGTATTTAGAGATGTCAGTCTCTGGGCGCCAACTTGCTCTCGAACCTTCAGCCTGCACAGATGCATCAGTGGACGAGGTGATGCTGTGAAGAAGTTTTACACAGGTCAAAGCACAATAATGCATGTAATGCAGTGGTATAATATGCACTCCACTGCAGTCTATTCGGTCCTTGGAATTGATTATAAATGAAAGAGAATTACATATATATATTAAACTATTTTTTTTTTAAAAATCAGAAACCTCTACTTACATGCTTTTTCCTTAATGGCAGCCCATTCTTTTTTGCTTTTGAATAGTTCAATGACTCTGCAACACAGTTGGACATTTCCAACATAATCCAGTAGCAAGGTGATCAGAGGTGCGGCCATATGACTCACGGAGGAAATCCACTCACAAAACTGGAGATGGAGATTGGGCACAATAAAGAAGTCTAAGTATTTAGAGCTGTATCAGAAGCATGAAATATGTAGACTACTATGCAGTACTAATTTAAATGACATTTAGGAATATTAGTAAATTGTAATTTTCAAATAGGCATGCTTGCTTAATTTAAAATCACAGGTTTACATGGACATTAACTTGCATTTGAAACATACTTTCCTCTGTTCATTTCAGTATTATAAAAATGTTCCTTTGGAAATATAACAGTAATATAATATTAAGAATACTTCCTAAGAAATTTAAGGCATCTGCGAAGGTAAGATATAATGTTTTCAACAAAATCAAAGCTTGGTTTATTGGGTGCTAACCTTCTTTACAATGAATATACTAGTGGAATTAAAAAATCCATGGTAAAATATATTAAACATCTTATACAAAACTTTTTTTTAAAAGCTTTGAATTCATTACATAGAAAATTTAAGGAAACATTTTTAAATGGAATAGTTTCATTTAAAAATGAAAGTATGAAGAATTGCTTCCAACCTGGCAAATAGATATCTAATAAATTATCAGGAATAATACACTTCCAGTTCAAGTTGCACTGCCTCTTCTGTAGTTGAATTATGAATGTAGGGGAAATAATAAAAGTATATATAGCTATATTATAGAATAAAAAATAATAACTTTGAAGGCTAAGATACAGTTTTTGTACCTGTAGATTTCTGGTTGTTGATTCAGTACAGATTGTTTGTGATGGAAATGCATTTCCTGTCACTGAGTGCGTCGTCTGGTCTGTGTCCTCCATTCTGCTTTGGCTAGCAAGTTGCCTGCTGTCTGTATGGTCACACCTGAAACATTCCTGTGCCTCACATCCATTGTCCAACAGATACTGTAAAATTCCCATGCTATGCGTATATAACAGCACTCCTGGAAAATCAGTGGGATGAGCTGGTACATGAGCATTAACATCTGCTCCATGTTTCACTAGTGTAGTTATAGTCCTAAAACAGCCCTGGCGTAGTGCGACTAGCAGTGGGCTGAGGGGGTCCAGATTGGGGTTTGCACCAGCCTTGAGCAACAAGTCCACAACCTCTCTATTACCAGCTGTGACAGCGCAGTACAGAGCTGTGCTGCGATGGTCATGGAACATTGATGAGCGTTCGTGGGACAGACTTGCATTAACATCACAGCCTGACTTGATCAAGAAGCTGACAACTTTTTCTTGGTTGAACTCAGCTGCCAGATGAAGAGGAGTGATGCCACTTTGTCGTATTTTTGCACGACTAGTGACAGGCAGCAGTAATGATACAATCCTAGGAAAATAAAACAACAAAACAAATAGTTAGCATACACTGAATAGTTAGCATACACTGAACAGAAAACTAATAGTTAGCATACACCGAATCACTAGTTATTTATCCTATGTGTTGATATATAGACCTTGGCTTGATTTTAAAGATCATTTTAACAATTTGTACTCTGTAAACTTTAGCACACTTGAGCTGTAGGGTCATTCTTGACAGCTGCAACTGAAGGTCAATGTTTTGTTTGCATCACCTGTCAAGGCAGGCACTCTCGATATAATGCACTTTGTCACACCACCTGCTCTCCCACCCCACCCCCATCACCGAAATGACTTGCTCCTACTAAAAGGGAGCCATCACATGGAGTCACTGTTGGGTTACATCATCCCGGTGACATACACCTGTCATTGACAACAGCTTCTACTACAGCTGTCTAGAAGCTGCTATTTTAAAATCCATGGAATGGCACATTATTAGCAAACAACTTATGGATAATAGAAAGATATCTGTATTTGGCAGATGATTGCACTTACTCTTCATGGCCATGCTTGGCAGCAATGTGCAAAGGCAGAAGTCCAGTTTTGGAGCCTTTGTTGGCATCTGCATGATGTCTGAGCAAAAAGTCCACTGTGTCTCTATGACCATGTTTACAGGCTTCACTCAGAGCAGTAGTCCCTTCACATGACTGTAGGTTCACCCCAGCACCTTTGAAGATATAAAACAGCTGAGCTGTCATGAACTTTAATGTTCCAATCAACTTTATTTAGAAGAACAAATGCAAAACAAGGTAAAAAAAACAACAACAACCACACTTTAGAATACAGGAAAATGTTTTTTGTACAGCAAACGTAAATGACATGTCCACTTGGCTCTTTGAGTTATATTGATCTGCAATGTCAGTTCATGCTGCTATGACCCCTCTGTCTTTAGTTATCAAACTGAAACAGATATTACACCCACTATACTGTATTACATATCCTTACACTCAGCCAAAGAGTAGCCATGGCAATCAGAAAAACCTAATCCTTCTTAAGTAGTGACTGCTTATATATGTATGTGACTAATAAAATATTATGCTTATAATATAGTGAGTAACTGTGTAATATATATTTTAAACAAGTTGTCCCACAATTAATAAGGTAGTGAAAGACTTCAGAGGTAAGCAGAAAACTAGAACAGTGGTTTCACTTAAGGTAGGGCACTTAGTGCTCAATAAGGGGTGCTGTCACCTTACATGTGATAATTTTGCAAACACTGTTATGCAATGCAATTTACAATCCGGTAGCTGAAGGTTAAAAGTCTTGCTCAAGGGCACAGGAGTGTCTATCTGGCAAGTCTTTTGAGCACAACTTAAGAACCTTAACTTCAGAGTTATAACCATCCACTACTAGTCACCCGATATGAAATGTACTAATTAAATGTAATTAGGAACTCTTCAGTTAATGTGCTCTATCCATGTCTATTTCTGATTAGCTGATGCATGTTGTATTTATAGAGAAGGCTAGGAATCTTGCAGTGCCATGTTCACCCACCTCAGCTAATTAAATATTGTAAATAAGAATTGCCAAATTGATGGCATATTACACCTACACTACAAAGTTACTGAAATATCAGTTTGTCATCTCAGCCACTTGACTTCCTGTCAGCCTTCCAGTGATGATGAAATGGTATAGGTCCAGGGTTTATGCTGGCCTACCTTTACTAATGAGGTAGTTCACCATCTTTGTCCTGCCATGCCGAGCTGCCTCTATGAGTGGAGTGATACCGTAAGAGTTGGTGGCTTCAATGGCAGCTCCGGCCTGCAGGAGAGCCTCACAGAGCTGTGTGTTCCCCCGTCTCACTGCTTCATGGAGAGCTGTCCAGCCACTATGGCAGCGCTGGTTTACTGAACCTCCAAATGCTAGGATCAGCCTCACAATGTCAATGCTCTCTTTTTCACAAGCTGAAGGTACAGACAGGAAACAAGTTTTTAAAAATTGCTATGCTTTGGGAGACTTTTTACTGGTATGGTTTGGGTCCTCTTTTCTCCTTAGATGTAAGGGTCCCTGCATATCAATAAATATATTCTCACTGATCAAATGTATCTCATGATAAAAACTTTCTACATGTACATTATTTAGGAGACACCCTTATCCAAAGTGACTAACAAGTGCTTTGTAGTCTCTATCAAAATCACATCCTTATGCTAGTTTACTAGTCAGGGGCTAAAAATACCATCGGTCTAAAAACACTGTACAATATGAAAAGAAAACACAAGATGAATGTTTATTTTAAGTTTCTATCCAGCTGGGATTGGTCTTTCCACCGGGCTTTCTAAATGGTTTAATGAGTATAAAATTGATGTAAATTATATACTATGGCCTTCCTATTATTGATTTTGGACTGAAGCACCACCATCATCAAAACACCAACTGATGAAATATCATTGGGAAGACTTGTGTTCATACCTCCAGTACAGTTCCAGATACTGGTAAAATACACTAAGACACTTCTCCTTCTCACCCATTTGTATATAGTACATGTGTAGTGTAAAACAACCTTTTGTGCTGTGCAATAACTTTCCTCATATCATTCAACAATGCTCACACATCAAGCGCACACACATAAACGTGTAGTATAAACACACAAAAACACAATATGTTGATACTATAAAGCAGCATGTACCTTTATAAAGTGGTGTCTCTTTGTTTTTATTGCTGATATCTGGGTCTGCACCTGCCTCCAGAAGAAACTTTACACACTCCAGGTGCTTCCCATCAGTTGCAATTAGAAGAGCAGTCTGCTCCTGGAGAGTGCGCTTATCTACTGAAGTGGGTTTAACTGTGTTAAATGTGCACACACACACACACACACACACACACACACACACACACACACACACACACACACACATTTGTCAGACTGTGAGTACTGTGTCATAATACATAGCACTGTGTCATGCAGGTATGCAATGCTATGCTACACCTATGACTAACCCTAACCTTAACCTCAGTAAACAAAAGGAAACCTTTTGGCTTTTTATTTTTTTTATTTATTTTTTTTATTATTTATTATTTTTTTTAATGAAAGCTGCAGTTTTCCTCATGGGGACCAGTCAAATATCCCCACCAGGTCAAAATTTCCACATATTCTTATCAGTGTGAGGACATGCATAAAAACCTGACCCCCAACCCCCAGAACACTATTCTTAGCTTAAACTTATCTATTTTGTGTAGCAGATGATAAAGCCAAAAGCACAACAGTCGTTCAACTTGCTGAGCAAGTTTATTTTTCCATGTAAAATTCATCAGAAACAATTACAGCAATAAACTCTGTTCCGCTGCAATCTCAGTCTGCCTTTACTTCCTTGAGCTTTGTCCCAGAGGCAAAGAAAGACAAACTTTTCAGAGATTTCTGTACATTCTGTACAATCCTAAACATCCAACACACGGGTTTACCTTTAAGTAGAGCTTTTACACAGGCAGCCTGCCCATAATAAGCCGCTTCATGCAGGGCTGTCCAGTCTTCCACTGCATTATGGGTTTGGATGCATGATATTGATGTTGCTAGTTCAGTCACGGTCTGGACATCACCTCTCCTAACTGCCAGCATTATGGGCTCCCTGGAAATTTTTTGTCATTTGACTTTTGATGACATAATTACATTACAAGTGCAAATTACACAGGAAATCATTGCTTATTGCATTAAAGTCTTAAAAATATCCTGAATTAAGAAATCTAACTGGGAGCCACTGGAATGATCAGAAGTAAATTGCTGTATTTTAACCCAACTGTCATCACACGACTATATTGCACGTTATTTTTGTAAATAAGGCCAACTGGATGAACCATCTGTATTAGACAATAACGAGCAACAAAGGACTCACTGTGATGTGGCTGCGGTGACGTCACTGGGGTCCTCGCACCGCGCTCCGCTGTCAAAACCCTGCTGGTGACTCTTCACTCCACTGGAACGGAACAACGAGAGATATTCTGCATAACTAAACCGCGTCATGTTTAAAGCAAGCGACAGGGACAGAGAGTGCGGGAGAGAAGGAAGAGACAGAGACGGAGAGAAAGAGAATGCTGGAGCTCAGCTGTTGCCGGAGGTAATTTTAGGCATTGACATGGGGGGGGGGTTGGCCGCTGAGGTTTACCATGTATGAGCAGCTCACACTATCAAAATGACATCATGAAGTGGGCGTGCTATGTACTTCTGTTTTGATTTTCCTGTTGTGCCCGGCGCAGGCTTGCGGGTCGTGTGATCACCACGGTGCGGGTGATAAACCTTACTGGTAGTATTACACGATAAATACCCAGTGTGTTCCTTCTCCAGCTTGACTTCCTTTACCTCTGCAGTGATTCAACAGTGTAGTGAATGAATGGCATTAATGGCACGCATCTCACACCCAGGCTTCCAACGAATTCACTACAATAGTCGAAGTTAAATATGATCACCCAAAGCACTTGTTTTCCTACCAAAGAAATGAAAATAAGACAAAGACATTAAATAAGACATTTCTTTCTTTCTTTCTTCTTTATTTTTACACAATACACAATAGTAAAAATAAAGGTTCCAATTGGAAGCAAAAAAGGTTTTTCAGACTGATGCCATAGGACAACCCTTTTAAGTTGCACAAAGAACCTTCTGCTCTCAAGTTCTTTAGAGAACCATCTATTTACTGATGCTTTAAAGAACCCAGAAATGGTTCTTTGCAGCAGTGCCACAAGGAACCATGTTATCATAAGTTCTTTAAAAACCCTTAGTCAATGCTTTAAGGAACCAAAGTAAGGTTCTTAAGAGTGATGCCAGAAGAACCTTTTCCAGTCCCACTAAGAAGCTTATAAGGGTTCACTTTAACCTGTTAAAGGATGATACATTGAAGAACCAATACACTACTCTGAAGAATCTATAATGAACCATAAAGAACTCCTTTAATCTCCAAAGAACCATATACAAGTAGCTCTTCTCAAGAACCCTATACAATGTAAAATAGTTCTCGACAAGAAGAAGGTTCTTTGCAGAACCTAAGGTGCTGTACAGAACCATATTTTAATGAGTGAATGACAAGATTACATTTACACAACGAAAGGTAAAAAATTGTCTAGTTAGGTTATCTTAAATGCAGCAGGTTTGCTGTCAAGATGTTGATTTTTCCAAATTCTTTAATAAATTAAAAAGCTTGTATTTTTGTTCATTTTTCTATTATGACAAATAGTAGCCTGGTTAAGATGAGTGAATTGCTCTTAGCACTAGCACAAAGCTACACATGCAAAACAAACATGTTTTAGCCACTTGATTACATTTGAAGAAAGTAGAAAATCTGTGTAATTGGGCATTTCCCCAGTCTACTCCTTTAAGCAAGTTGAATGTCCTTTTAGGAAGTAGGCCAGCAGGCTGCGATAGGACTGATAACAGAATGGTCTTCCCATAATTAGACTCCTGAAGATAGAACGTAAATGTCAAGAGACAAAGTTCTGGCAATTTTCCATATACAGTGTAGCTGGTGTGCATTCAGAAATGCCGCCATAAAGCATAATACAGAATATGTTTTGTGTGCAGTAAAAGTGATATAACTGTGATATTGACAGAGCTTGGATCTTCTTGTAGAATAAAAAGCAATATCATTTTAAAAACCTTTCCATGCCATTAATAGTACCTCCAAGTTGATCTGATGGGGAAGCAGAGCTATTTAGAAATGCCACACACCTTCTTACGAACACTTTTAATGGATGTTCGTGTAGATAAATGAATGCAACCACTAATCTTGATCAGGAAATCCTGTAGGCTAATGCAGCATTGTATTGTATTATCTCTCATAAATCATTTGTAGTATTTGTGGTTTGGTTTAGTCAATCACTTATTTTGCACTGCATGCATACAAGACAGTATGTAGCCGACTCTTTAGCTGATAAATATGAGAAATAATAGCAAACCAATGCACACAGAATTGTGTGTGTTAAAGCAGGAAACAAGTAGCAGCACTTATAGCACTTAAAGCCTGAAGCACAATACTTTAGCATAAGAAAGATAACTTTTAGGAATCACTGTACTCACATTGGCCTCATCCAGTGCATCTGTCTGAGTCTGCATCTGAGAAACCAGTTTCACTCCCTATTTGAGCTAAAAGGCCAAGCTGCCCTGCCTGAGCTACAAATACCTTTTAAGGACATGCTCAATGTTGCTTAGGCTCATTTGCCTCTGCACTACCATCCATGCACTTAACTGTGTAAAACTAAATAGAGAGGCAAAGCTAAACAATGTGGTTACTATTAGGTGAAGAGAAAAAGGCATGGCTCCTGGTGGGCCATTTGTTTGAAGAAGCATGTGACCTATCAAGAATCAAGCTAAAACATGCCAGTAGTCATAGTGGTTATGTTGAACTACTTCTAAGCATGAATGAGTGTGAAAATATACTGACTTCCTATACAGGTTGTATTCCATCCTTGCATCCTTGCATCTAAGGCTCTGGGTAAAGCAGTTACTGAAGATGACTGAATGTACGTCAGTGCTACTGTTGTATTGAGAAGTGGTTAAGATATTGGACTACTGATCAGAAGATCATGAGCCAACTGCTGGGCCCTTGAGCAAGGGCTTAACCCTCAACTGCTCAGCTGTAGAAGAAGAAGAAGAAGCCTTTTTTGTCACATATACATTACAGCACAGTGAAATCCTTTTCTTCGCATATCCCTGCTTTTTAAAAAGTTGGGGTCAGAGTGCAGGGTCAGCCAAGATACAGCACCCCTGGAGCAGATAGGGTTAAGGACCTTGCTCAAGTGCCCAACAGCAGAAATGCTTGGTGGTGCTGGGGCTTGAACCCCGACTTTCTGATCAGTAACCCAGTAACAGCTGAGCCTGCTCTTTTCTTCTTCCTTTTTAAAAAATTAGATGAATGTATGAGTTGCTCTGGATAAGGGCATCTGCCAAATGCCGTAAATGTATGAGAATAGTCCACAATCCAAACAATAGCCAGTGGTGGACCACTTGAGAGCATGAGATAAATGGTAGGTGAGTGACACATTACGAAAAGTTGAACTACAATGGGTAACAAACTGACTTACATGCTACATGTACTTGGGAAAATAGATGAGTGTATTTTGCATTTAAAAGTCACATTATAAAGACTTAAGTGTAGATGCCTGATGCAGGATTCCGCTATAGAGAAAAGGCCCCCGGGGCAGTTGCTGTGACAACAGGAAGAACGCTCCTCGTCTTTCCTATACCGCGGTCTCCTGGCAACAGCGCAACACAAGTTCAGACGGACACAGAACCCGGAAGGAACCGCTTTAAATTTAAATATCTGGAACTAGTATTTTTTCCCTGTTAAAAGCAGGCTAGTTAACTCACCCAAAATGGATGCACGCTCTCTCCCTTTGCTGAATAAGAACGACCAGCGTTTTCACCTGAAAGTGGAAAACAGGCTGAAAAATATTTTTGTAACGCAGTTAGAAGACCACGGGTATGATTTTATATGCATACATTCTTTAAACTAAAGGTATAATGAATCAAAGGAAACTACGGAATTGTTATTAAGTGATTTGTAACCACTGTGCTGCAGGAAATACGTCTAACAGCCACAGGCATGCATGTAGCTAATTTGCATAATAGTTTATTTCTTTCGCAGTCATTCTCATAGCAGAGAAGAGGGACAGAATGTCAAACACATCCCTGTCATAACAGAGGTATGCATGTTTACACCGCTTCTTCAGTAGAGGGTGAACTCCGGTAATGCGGGCCATTTAAGCACTTTGTTGTGTTTATGTGATATTGTAATACTATTGCTTACAGGCCTGCTATTATTTGTTATTCTATTACTATTACTAAGCCTTAGAAGTAACACCATGTGATCAATATTTCATGAGCTTATGGATATGATGTGGATTTATTTTTTTACATTACCAGATGTGGGCAAAAATATTTTGGCACAATGAACACTAATAGTTCATCATGCCTCCTTTGAGTATGCATCTCTTTCACTACTGATATGATTAGAGGGCATCTTTGAGATTTCAGAAATCCCTAATACATTCTTAGTATTCAGTTAATGACAAAATATTTAAGAAGTCAAAACGGCAAATATGGTCCCAGATCTTCTTGACCTCTTACCAGTTTCTGCATGGCAATTTCAAGTTAACACCAACATTTGCAGCACTCTCATGACAGTAGATGTTGATAACATACTTCTACACACGCTAACCTTGTGTGCTAATGTGCAGTCATCTGACAGAATCCTGAAAACGGGTATCAACACTCTTCAAAAGACGCTTGTGCTGAAGACGCAGGTGCAACTGGACGATGTAAATAGGCAGTTACTGCAGAAACGGCTCGAGTTCAAAGATCGCATGCAAGCTCTGGAACAGAGAAGGGCAGCACTTCTGGAAAAACAGGAGGAAGTAAGTTAGATTGAAGTAATGTACCAAGGAAATTCAGGCTTTTTCATACTTCGATGCACCTAATTGTTTGGTTCATCTGATCACATTTCTGATGTCACATGAGGTTAATGAGTGCAAATCAGTAAATTATATGGTACTTGAGTCTTTAAAATATCAGTAGTCAAACACATCTTAAAACCTACATCAGCTGAACCTTGGAAAGCAATAATTAGATCAGGAATTGTGTCTGTTCTACAGACGAAAGAGAGGGCAACGAAGTTTGAAAAGTTTGTGGAAGAAAATGAGGTAAAGCGACGCCGTGCTCTGAAGAAATACCAACTAGAGAAAAAAGAGAATGAACTGAGGGAGGAGGAGAAATCCAAACTATATGAAGAACTTGAGCAGCTTCAGCTCAGGTAAAGAATTTTTGAAAAGACAAATCATCTCGGGCCACTATAAGTACATTTCAGTACTTATTTATACAACATATTATTAAATGTGTTTTTACTTTTTGTCCACAGGCATCAGCAACTAAAAGAACGAGTTGATAAATATAAGATTTATGAAGAGTATATGATGAAGATTCTAGATTTACTACCAGAGGGTAAAATATATATATATGCTATAATACATAACCAACAGATTTATATTTTTATCCAAATGTGACTTGAACATTGAATCTGATGAAGCCATTCTTGCTCATGAGGATTTGCATTGCATGTCCTTATGTGCAGCTTATTTAGAATATGGCTCAGATTCTTTGGTGATGCCCATCATCAGACGCCATGAGACCTTGTCCATCACTCAGCAGGACTTGTTGCAACGTCTCACCAGTCTGGCAGAGGAACTAGACCAGGGCCGATGCAACCTGGACTCACTTAAACTGGAGCACAGCACAAGCAGACTTGTATGTGCTTATCAAAGTATCACAACTGTAATGTGTGATTATGTTGACTTTCTTTAGTGTGGTATACCACAGAGTTTGAATATATTTTATTTTTGGAGATAGATGTCCAATAAGGAGTTGTCAGAACTGCGGACCCAGTGGGATCAAATCAGAGAGAAGAATAAACAACTGGAGATGACCCTGTATATTCAACATGACCAGTCCGTAGACCAGGTCTGATATCTGATGTATAATGTCATAATTTCTGCAGTGCTGTATTAAAGCTTGTTAATGGATTGTAACACAGTCTTATAAAAATACAGATCAAGATTTTTACATTTTCCCTCAAATAACATCTTATCTAGCTAGTTTAAAGCTTTGTTTCTTGTGTGTGGATAGATTGAGGAGATTGGGTGTCTTTTGCTAGCGGTCAAAAATCTTGCACAGCAATGCCACCTGCAACACTATGGACCTTTACAAAAAATGGACTCGCTGACCATGATGGACATGATAAAGGTATCAAAAATGTCACAAATAGTCAGATTATTTGCGTCACTTAGAACACAATGAACACGCGAGTCTTAGTCCGTTATCCACCTGGACAATTAAATGTCTGTTTTATTGTGGGGAAACCCAAAAATTAAGTCTGCTCATATCTATTTCTTCAGGAGTTCATTCTGGAGACTGTGGATACAGAAAGGAGAGCACTGCAGATAACAGACTCCAGTTCAGAACCGATGAAGAGGAGCAGACACAGAGGAAGTAAAGGACCAGCCCTGACTGTAAACAGCTCCAGTAAAGTTAACCTAAAGAGCAGTAGCAAAACAAGCGAAAGTGAACTTCTGAGCTCCTCTAAGATGATGTAATAAAACACATTTCTGACTGATAATAAGAGTCTTAAATAAAATAATCAGTTTTTCTTAGCCCACCGTTGAGGGGGAAAAAAAGAGCAATATTTGCCATTTCCTACCTTGAGTGCACTATACACAAAACTTATTGCAAGATGGTACACAAATGCAGCACCTCTGTGTGTGTGTGTGTGTGTGTGTGTGTGTGTGTGTGTGTGTGTGTGTGTGTGTGTGTGTGTGTTCAAAGAATACATTTGGCATTTTTCTAGCAAACGTGATAACTATGCTAGCATGCATGTCTTCCTTGGAAGAGACAGGACTAGAGCAAAGGTAAAAAATATTGGCTTTATGTTGGCCTTAACCCAAAACATTGCCAACCCTGGATTTAAATACTAAATTGTAAACTGTAAATTGTGTTTGTTGCTAGTTTAAATAAAAGGAAAAAAATAATAATTAACTGGTAGGAAATAGAACTGTGTTCTACACAGTTTTGATTTTCATCATTTGGAGAGGCAGTTTGATTTATATATATATATATATATATATATATATATATATATATATATATATATATATATATATATATATATATATATATAAACATATTTCCTAATCAGTGTCTTTTTTCTCCTTCAGTGGTAATATTCTTCAAATATAAATTAAAAATTTATATGAATCGAGATGTTCGGTGGCTATATTTGCACTGTGTCCAAGCACCGGACTGGGTTATGGCGCCTCCTGTCGTTAGATAGAGTAACATCAACATAACAAGATAAAAAAAAGAAAAAGAAAGAAAACACTGTATTCCCTTTAAACGTACTGTGTACGTCCTTTTCCGACAGTTGACTCGTAAAACAATCATCTCTGTCGTAATCATGTTGAATCACTTTCTCTTTTAAAATCGTTCTGTCCCTTTAAGAAATACACGCGCTCGTGCATCCGGTATTGGCAAAACATTGCAAAATACTGTCTTTTAAAACGTCGCTCGTGTCCAGTTGAGAGAAGCGCTGGGCAGAGCGTGTGTAAGTGTCTGCGTCATCATGGAAGCTACCGTTTGTTCTCTGTTGAGATTTAGATAGAGACTTCCGTCCTGTGGTATTGGGAACTAGTCGTCATCACACCTGGGACTGAAAACTGTATAATGTAAGTGTTTAGACGCGAGTGTGTGGTAGATTACACGGAAATTAAATCAAGGAACGAATTGCGTTCCTTGGACAAATCCGACGTGCGAATCAACAATAGTCAGAATCTCTGTAAATATCTCGCGCCCATGTATGACGTAAATTAACAGCTCGTGCAACCCCTGCTGTTTCAGATGGACGAGTCCACATTAGTCTCCATCAAGGAGGCAACGTCTGCTCAGACACTGGAAGAGACAAAAGCGGAAAAATACCAGGTATAATCTGTCCTTAATGATCTTAAAATGATGATTCTATATAACGCCTGGCTCTACACGAAACACCCAACCACTCGTGTCACACTTTTTCTTGTTTTGTGTAGGACATCTGCCACCAGTTTGGGTTCATCCGCAGAGTAAAGGGAGACGGGAATTGTTTTTACAGGGCTCTCTGCTTTACACTTGTAGAAAGCTTGCTACACAATGAAAGCGCTATACAACGGTACATTCACTTAATTACTACAGTTAATTTTCTGGAACTAGGCTTAACCCAATACCTCACAAAGGGTCTGTCAATTGTGTTCCTCAGATTTAGGGACATGCTGGTAAGAAGTCACCAAGTACTGCTTGCAGCTGGCTTTGATGAAAGTGCTTTTAAAGATTTATTTAACACTGTAAGTACATATGATCCGGAAGCTCAAACCACTAGATCATCTATATTATCATCCTGGATGATCAACCACACACCCTGCTAAAAAATACAAAACAAAAAACAAAACCTGTCTGTGCTTTTTTTTTATTTATTTTTTTAAGTTTAACAGGGTACTGGAGCGAATTGAAACAGATGCCTGTGAAGAGACCCTGTTAAACCTTTTTAATCACCAGGCTACCTCAGACAGCATGGTGCAGTACCTGAGGCTGCTCACTTCAGCACACCTACAGAGCAATGCTGATTTCTTCCAGCACTTTGTGGAGGCTCCAAATTTAAAAGCTTACTGCACTCAGGTGAGCTCTATCACTATCACCTCTCCCACACTTATCAGATGAAATTGATAACCTCTTGTTATCTTGTGGTGTCTTAGGAAGTAGAAGCCATGGCGATGGAATGTGATCATGTGGAGATCCTGGCTTTATCTGAGGAGTTGGACATTAGTCTGTGTATTATATCCATGGATGGCAGTGATGGCCACCTTACATACCACACCATTCCAGAGGGATCTCAACCTTCCCTGTATCTTCTTTACAAGACATCTCATTATGACATTCTTTACAAACACAGAGGGCATTGGAAATAATGCTTGAACCAAACAGTCTGGAACCGAATGTTGGACAGCCATCTTCTGCAAGTGAATATTTCCTTAAAATCATGCAAATGGCCAATAACAATCTTCGAACATTTTTATACAATTTTCCCAACTGACCATAAACAAGTAACTGTACTGTTATGGTGGCAATGTCCTAATACAAAAATGCATAAAGACAGTTCATGTATCACTAATGGTACAAAGGGTCTTGTTCTTTTGTATAAAACTTTGAATTATATCACCAACATCTAGTATAAATATAAACTACATTTGCTGCCGTTTCCCTTTCTGCTTCTTTTGTTTCTGTTTTTGGTTGGTCACACTAACGAGAGCTGTTTCATTGGTGAAAGATAGCTCAGGCAGCTGAAGTCTGCCCATCTGAGTAGGGTATTTGGTCTTCATGTGGGCTTTGAAGACTGGCTGGGAGAGCAGGTGCTTCAGGTGTTTCTTTAAGCCTTTCACATGTTTCTGTTGCACTCTTTCAGTCTCTTCATTCCTGTCTCCTCCTACAAGAAATAAAATCATATTATTACCTGGTAACAGTGACCTATTTAAAGAACAATCAACATAGCACTAACACTGCAGTATACTTTACAGCTCAACAATACTAACCCAAAAGCAAGTCATCGTCAAGGTCTATGTCCATTTCCTCTGCCGCCTGCCTGAACCAAGAATTGTGCTGCTTCTGTCGGCTGTTGTAGTATTCAATCTTTTCTATTTTTCTTGCCACATCGACACGTTCCTGTAGAATTGATCAGCGGTTACATACCAATTAAGTACATTTTATTGCCACAGACGTTTCCTAGTCAGATTCTATAAAGCTGTATCCTGAAATAGCATCCCAATAAATTCCATAACATGTAATTAACTCACTTCACAGATAGACAAGGAAATTGAGATTTGATGATACCATTTTCCCTTTTAAGAGTCCTATGAAGTTAGTCTTGATACCTTAATGGCAGTCATGCATTTGTTCTGAACAGGAAACACTGGAAGATCCTCATCCTTGCCCAGCGTCCTATAAATTTTCTTATAATTCATCATATCATCTGGACCAATCAGGAGCAAGCTGAGACCCTCTTTTGCAGCACGAGCTGTACGTCCACTCCGATGGACATATGTCTCAGATGTTCGTGGGACCTTTTCAAGAATGACACAAATGGTTAAGATAGATAGATAGATAGAGAGAGAGAGAGAGAGAGAGAGAGAGAGAGAGAGAGAGAGAACTTTGAGCCCCAAGGGGGAATTTGGTGTCACAACACAAGACCAACAGGGAGGACTAAGAATGTATGGATGAACAGTTCCCAAGAATTTAAAAATGCACAGTAAACTCACAATATACCACAAATACGAGGGAATAAAAATATACATATGAATAGCTCTCAAAGTTATTTTCCTGAACAAATTTACTGTATGAAATATATGAAATACAGGTTGGCAGATTTGAAACCGAATATTAGACGTGTGATGAGCAGGTGTGGTAGTGTATAAAAATGTACAATAGTCATAAGTAAAATCATAAGTGTAGGTGTAAGAAGGTGCAATGACCGTATGTAAAATTGGTTGTGCATTAAACTGTGCAGTAATCCACGAATGTACATTTTCAAAAGATAATAAACATCTATTGCAAGTGATGGGTTACCTGATAGTGGATGACATGCTGGACATCAGGAATGTCAAGCCCTCGAGCAGCAACATCCGTCGTGAGGAGGACACAGCTATTTTAAAATATAAAGAATTATAATTCCATAATTAAAACGTTTCACCTCGGAATATTAATCACAATAATCCTATTTACTTGTCCAGGGTACTGTAAGGAAGTACACAACATTTAAACAGCTATTAAAACAGGTCAAGTGATGATCAAAAACCCAGGGCATCCTACCCAAAGCTAACCATGAAATCAGCTGTAAGTATTAAAAATAGAACATATAAATACAGAGAGAAGTGACTGTCTCTCACCTCTCCCTCTCTGCAAATCTTTCCAGGTTTTTCAACCGCTGTTTCTGGTGCATATTAGCATGAAGTTGCAGTGGGGTGCAATCCAAAATAGTAAGTAGTGAATTAAGCCTCTTGATGCAGTCAATGCTGTTGGCAAACACCATGCTGCGCCCAGGGTACTGCAGCAGGAAGTAGTACAGATAATAATCTTTCTCCTCCTTGTCACAGTGGATCCTGGTTTCAGTCAGCGTCTCCACTGTGGCCTCTTTCCGAGTGATGTCGATCACTTTAGGCTTGCCTTTGATCCCTACTTTCTCCATGAGCAGCTCCAGCTTGCTGCGCTGCTCCAACTTCTTTCCTTTCTTGTGCAGCACTCGGGCAGGGAGGCTGTGGATCATGGTCAGCGTAGCGGAGAACACAAAGGTCTGTCTCTTCGGGTTGAACTGGGACGTGTTGAGCATCTCCAGCAAGTTCTCAAGCTCAGCAAAATGACCTTTTTCAACCATGCGGTCAGCTTCATCAATGACCAGGCACCTGAGGAGATCATTTTGTGTATGTTATACCGCTATCCACTTGTTTGTAATAGTTTCATAGTTTAATGAGTATCACTTTCTTGACCGTTTGAATGAGCAGTTAGAGAGCAGTAATAACATTATTAAGACAGTAACAATAATAGAGTAATACACTATATGGTGATGTTGCTCAGGCAAATCAATACGTGAAGGGAGTAGTGAAATACATTAGCACCTCACAGCATTACCTGAGGTGCCTTAGGTTGCGCAGATGAGGATGTTTATCCTGAATCATCTCCCACAGGCGCCCAGGTGTTGCGATGACAATCTCTGGCCTGCGCTTCAACATCCGATCTTGTTTCTGTGGTGCCATCCCACCCACCAGAAGAGCAGTTCTAATATCTGTTTAAAGATAACACAAATCAGTACAGTTCCTACACATGAAGCAAAACATTGTAACAACTTGCACTTTAAAATCACAGACCTGTAAACTGTGCTACAGCATCAATATGATGCTTGACTTGCACTGCTAGTTCTCTGGTCGGTGTAAGAACAAGTCCAAGTAAAGGCTGTTTTCCATCATCTTGTTCTTCTCTCTTTGTATTAAAGCTCATGCTCTGGATTGCACCTTCCTCATCAGCTGGTACACCATCATCATCATCATCTTGAATTTGATGTTCATCAACAGAACCCCAATCTTCATCCTCAACTTGACCATCCGCATTACCATCAACCTCAGTAGGATTCTCTTCCTCATGTTCATCGTCTGTATTGTCATTCTGTGAACCAGAGGCTTTGTCTGTGCTTGTTGTTGCTTTGTCTCCACCTGTCTTGTTTGACTGCTGCCCGTCAGCCTCTCCAGAATTAGTGCACTTCTCTATGGACATATCTTTCTCAGAGTCATATTTTGAGTCTCTCACTGAAGGCAAGTAAATGCTCTCCACTTCTGCCACAGAATCAGATTTCCCATCTGCACCTGCATTTTTACTGTCAATGGTTTTCTTCCACTCTAATATACGGTGGATCATCGGAATTCCAAAAGACAAAGTCTTTCCACTTCCTGCAGAGCAATGAGAGAAGACTACAGTGTAAGTTCATGGTGAACAGCACTAAAAGGTGACATTTTTAATGCTGGCTCAGTCATATAAGGTTCCAATCTCAAGACTGTTAAGAAACACTGTAGCCTACATCACAGAGTCTGATACATTTTAGCTGCTCTAATGTCTAAACATTGTTCTGAATTGAAAATTACAGTGCGTCATGCTCAACACCAGAAAAAGCTCCATTTATCAAACTCTCAAAAATCTCTTTCCTGTTAAAACGACAACAAAAAAAGGAATGAAAGCTAGAAAGTGCAGAGTTTCTCACATGCACACGTCACATTACCTGTCTCTGCTGCACCCAGAATATCCAGGTGATCTCGAATGGCAGGAGGAAGTGCAAGAGCTTGAATCGGTGTAGGTGCAGAAAATCCAAGTTTGCTCAGTGCCTTTAGCACAGGTTCAGGTACAAACAGCTCGTTCCATGCCGATACATCGGTGTCCTGCCCTGCTGTTTTTGAGAGAGCTGCATCTGCCCAGTTCTTGACTTTTCTTTTAGATGGAGCCTGGACCTCATCAGCAGTGTCTACTTGGGCATCAGTCTCTTTTTGTTCTGCAGTTTTCTGTTTCTTTTTCTTCTTATTCTTCTTCTTCTTGGTCTTTTGTGTTGTCTCTGTTGTAAGCTCAGTATAATCATCAGAGTCTTGTGGTGTCTTGCCCTCTCCTTCTTCAGCCAAACCCTCTATGTCATCGTAATCATCATCTGTGAACACATCACTCTCACGTTTCTTCTTTTTCTTTTTCCGCTTCTTAGCCGGACTCTCTTCAGATGACAGCTGTAGGACTTTACCCTGATCTCCCTCTAACTTATGTTCTTCAGTTTCAATTTCACTGGCTTTTCTCGTATTTTTCCGCTTCGTTCTGGCAGTTGTGTCCTGTAACAGCCCAATCATGGCTGCAGCCTTTTCAGAATCAACCAGGGAATAATCTGTGAGTTCTTCAAAACACACCACTTCTCCCATGGCCTCATTAGCAAAAATGCTGGGCTCGAGCTCCACAGGCTTCCATTTGCCCTTTACAAGGATCCCTCTTTTGGAAGGTCCAAAGCGCTTCTTCGCCTTCATATTTTTGGTATTCATTTTTCTTTATCTAAATAAAGAAAGAAAAAGAACTAACACTTAGGAAAATTACTTACCAAACCTAACTACTGCTGGCGTTGATGTTTGTACTTCAGTCATAACTATAGTCTACAACACTACACTGATGTGTTTTGCTTCCAAACTAGTCTGAGTCTTAACAGTTTTCACTAGGACTCTTATGCACCTCCGTCCAGGAAAAAAACCCGCTAAATAAAAATAATTAGCTCCAACACATTATCTGTACGACTGTTATTTATATACATATATAGGTTACTAAACACAATAGACTTGTTTTCAGGTGGTGTCCAAATCATTAGCTCTTATGCTAACGCAATTTTTATACAGTATATAATCACGTGCTTTAACTAGTGAACAGAAGCTAAATGCTTTACCCAAGGCAGGATTCCTAAATTACTTATGGCTTGAAGAAAGACAAATAATACTCACTGAACGTTCAACCTTTGTAAGAAGTTGAAACTCGTAAAAACTGTTCCTCATGCACATGCACTACACGAGGGCGCTGCCATTACTGTAGCGATGACGACGGATAGGGTTGCCAGATCTTTATAATAAACTTCCCCTAGCCGACTTGTAAAATTCGTACATCCGTGCGGTGTACAGCAGAGAAGAGCTCACAGTAAACCAGTCAACCAAACACTGGTGCCTCTCACAACACGTCACATTTATCTCATTCGCACATTTATTTACCTACCATTCGAAAATAATACACAAAAATACCCTCCTACGTGCATGTCGACTTTCCAGGGGTCATAGCTGGATTTCAATAAACTATCTGCGGACATTTATTCTTAAATTAAAATAAAAATTTTTAAATAAACAACGCACATTTTTGCATATAAATACCATTAACACGCATACTAATAATATTAAGAATTCAATTAAAATAAATTAAATCGACATATATATATGTCATTAATAACAAACTGTCAGTGGGCGGGGCTATGCGGAGTACGTCAGCAACACAGTCCTGTCCAAAATGGCGCGCTGAACCCTGCAGTCCTCCTCCAAGTCCGCACTTTGGTGACATAGAGGTTCCCAAGTATGTTCCTCTGTAGACCAGCTAGTAAGAGGGACTTACACTAGCGAATGGCTGGATACCAGCAAGTGGTGGGGTTAGGGTAAGGTTTAGGTAAGATAGCCAAAATAATCAAGCTGTACCAACCATTTGTAGCTGACGCAAATGTTTACGGACACACTTGACCAGAACACCCATATGTGGGTTTTCCCCAAATAGTTGCCACAAATTTGAAAGCACACAATTTTCTAGGATGTCTTTGTATGCTGTAGCATTAAGAATTCGTTTCATCGGAACTTGTTCCAGAATGACAATGCCCCTGTGCACAAAGCAAGATCCATTAAGACATGGTTTGCCAAGGTTGCCGTGTAAGAACTCAAGTGGACTGCACTGGGCCCTGACATCAACCGCACTGAACACCTTTTGGATAAATTGAAACACTGACTGTGCACCAGGCCTCCCCTCAATTCAATTAAATAAAATTTTATTTGTATAGCACTTTTAACAATGGACATTGTCTCAAAGCAACTTCACAGAAACATATAAACTCAGGATATAGATTTTAAGTGTGTGAATTTATCCCTAATGAGCAAGCCAGTGGTGACAGTGGCAAGGAAAAACTCCCTAAGATGATATGAGGAAGAAACCTTGAGAGGAACCAGACTCAGAAGGGAACCCATCCTCATATGGGTAACAATGGATAGTGTGAAAGCAAAGGGAAGTTCATTATGGTTTTGTTGAACTAGTCCACTTTTCACTAAAGGAGACAATCAGTGCATGACCTCGCTGATACTCTTGTGGATGAACGAGCCAGTCCCCACAGCCCTGCTCCAAAATACAGTGAAAAGCCTTTGCAGAAGAGTGGAGGTTATTATAACAGCAAAAGGAGAGGATTAAATCTGGAATGGGATGTACAAAAAGTACATATGGGTGTGAAGATTATCTGTCCACAAACTTTTGATCAAGTTTTATTGATACGTTTTATGAGCATATATATTTGTAACACTCAGTTTGTGGATTTTATTTTAAATAAACGATAATATGGTACTAAAGGTTTGGCCCCTCCATCTGATTAATCGAAAAACATAATCGGCCGATGAATCGATTATCAAAATAATTGTTAGTTGCAGCCCTAATTACATGTAAAATAATTAATGTGCTAGTGCTGGTTTTATGAAAGTGACAGTGATATACAGAAAATAACATGTTATAATACAGTACAATTTCATGAGCATATCTGAAAAAAGCACTTCATTTCTCTGACTGTACAAATGATTTATTTCTTAGTGGGGTCAATAACCCTGCCCATAAACAACAGACTGTTGGTTGCCTCATGGTAAATAAAAAAGAAGAAAGGCCTGTTCACGATGAAGGTTTCTGGCAGTGAGTATGGTGTGATGCCCACGCTTGTAGCTGCTGCTGCTTTGGTGCCTTTTTCATCCACCTCAATCACAGCTTTGTGCAGAACCTGAACACAAATCAAGAGGAAATGCCTGACTTTTTAAAAAATTTTTTTAAATCAGTGCATTTTTACTACAAAATGAGAAAAAATTATGGAAGCCTCCATGAAAGCATGTTTTGTGAGGAACAAGCTAGCCAGCTAACATTAGTGAACATGAGTTTATTCTTAAAACAGTGTTTATTCTCAAATCAGTGAAATATATGGTCTGTGTTTATGTGTCTGTGTTGATCGATCAAAAGTAAATACTACTATAAACTCATCTATAGTAGTGTAGTAATATTTTATTTACTACTGATAGTGTGAGCAGCCATTTTGATATGCTCAGCTTGGAGTTGAGGAGATTTTCCTGACTTTCCAAGTAGGATTTCCAAATTTGCTTTTTCCTAATCAGAGTTCAGAAAGTCTGAATTGAGGCTTAGTCAAACATAGCAATACTCTACCAAAAAAAAGAGCATTGCAGCAGTGCTTTAGTCCTTTAGTCTATTCAGCTCCCTCACCCTGCTCAGATAGGTTAAGATAGATACGTTTACAAAGCTTCAACTTTCATACTAATACAATCGTGCTTGACATCTCATACACTTCATTGCCAACTAATCAAGCCAAGTCTCTGCCATAACCCAACGCAACTGCACTATATAGTTGTATTGCATTCTGGAGACCATCATTTGCTATCTCTACTATTTCTATGTTCAATTTCTCATCAATATGATACTGAATGTCCCTGGAAAATGGTAAGTGAGAAAAGGAACTCTTTTGTAGTCTGGAAATAACAGTACAACCTAATGGTTATTCCTTATGAAGTTTCAAACTGTTGAATTTTTTTGTCCCCTGTGATAAGCACTAACTTTGGATAATGAAAATACAGGAGCAATCATGAAATTAAAACCAGCACTAAGCATGTCACAAATATTAAAATCTAAACACATTAAAAAGTTACTGTAAATATAAACATATTTAAATATATTTAAAGGGAATGGTTCTTTATGATCTCCTTGGTAGGAATTTCATATTCTGGTTGTAGTTTTAAATCTCAAACTGATTGCAAAAATAAATAAATAAATAAATAAATAAAATGTTAATATTTTATTAAGCTTCTAAGTTATAGAAAGATCCTATGTTAAAATGAGAATTGCTCACTGACCTGGGAGACTTTCAGACCAGGCTCTTGACTCATGCCTTTGAAGTTAGCAGTATCCCTGAAGATATCTTGAATGCCCATTGCTGGGAGAATGGTGTGTAGTGCATAGGATTGCTCCATTGTAAATTTTGGCAGAGAGACATCCAGTTTCCTTGGAATGAAACCATGGGATATTAAACTATTGTTCTGACTTAAACATCTCATACATCTCAGTATATTTAACAGAAAAGCTCATGTGCAGTTGTATTTCTGAAGCACAAATTACAACAAACATGTAAGTTTTGGCACGAAACTTACTTCCGCTTCAAATTCTTGATCCAGCTAAGAAATCTTTCTGCATTTATTTCATCATCTATAGTAGTGTAATCAGTATTGAGATTAGGTAGGACAATGAGCATAGCTGCACCACCCAAATAAGGGAGACGCAACACCTTTGCCTTAAGCTCATCATCACTGGCAACAAAGAATTTGTCCACACAGAACATCATGGGAACCTGGACAATGTTGTACTTGTCTACATAAAAGCGACCGCTTTCAGTGCTGTTTGGATTAAAAGGATACTTCCAGGCACCTGTATATAGACAAGAGTTGTCTTATTTAAATATATGCATTCAGAATATATGTAGCAGAATAAATAGCATCAATGATATTTAGTAGTTGTAACCCACCCTGAAAGAAGATAGTATTTATCAGCATAATTCTGGTCAAGGGATCAATGCTAGTCACCATCTCCTTCACTTTACCACCGGTTTTCTCCCTCACATGCTTATTAATGATCTCCTTACTGATTTCAGATTTTTTAAAGTCCACATTCTCAACATCAGCATTGAAGAATAATTTGATCTGATCACCAAAAGCCTTCTCTATTTGAAAAGTCAGGTCCACGAAGAGTGCTGTTCCCTGTTCCAACTTCAGTGCTCCATCTTGGCTGATGTTCCCCTGCAGGTGCTGGAAGAGCTGTGGGATGAAATCCAGCTGCCCGGCCTGATCCAACATGTCCAGATTCAGCCCTGACAGGATTTCACTACGAGTGGAGTTCCTGGCTGCCAAAGTAAGTGCTGCAAATGCTGTAGAAACACTCAGTGGTGAGAAGAAAATGTTGTCATCATGGCGGCTGGCAATCTTAAGATAAAGGTTCATGGCAAAATCAATGTTTTTAAACGTGAGATCAGTGATGTTAGGAGCATGGGGTTCTGGAGATTGGAGGGAAGGCATGAATGAGGAAGCACAGATCAGAAGGGAAAACACAGCAAGCTCCATGATGTCGTCTTGGTTGATGTATCTTAAGAGATAAAATGAAAGTTCTATAAATCAGCATAAACTAATTTCTCACATCAGTCATCTGATTGTAGGGTTGCGGTCATGTCAAAGTTAATATTCGGATTAAATACACTAACAAACTAAACTGTTACTATTTCATGACTCTTTAAAATATTAATATAGAAATTACAAGGTACAGAAACATAATACTAGATAGAAACAGATTTCTTTTTTCCCCAAAAAATTCAATAGCGTACTGAATTAAAAAAAAATATATTAAAATATAGACAGCTCCGAAAAATTAAAATACAGAAGTAATATGTTTAGTTATCAGAATGTAAAAACTATTATATAAAGGAATCTCATTTTTTAACTTACTGACAGATGTCAGAGTCCGGCTGGTCTGTTCTTTGTGTTTGGGGAAACAAAGTGCAAGTGTACACTCAGGATTATCTATTAACAATTGGATGTTCAAACTTGTGGACTCCAGAAAAGAAATGTAATCCATAACAAACCTAAGGCTTCATTGGCAATAAAAAAAAAAAAAAAAAAATCGTGTGTGTCCGAGTGTGATGGCACTGTCAACATTTTATATTACACCAAACATTGTCTTATTTAAAGAAAAGATCAGTATCTCTTAATCCACTAATAATACAACACTGTAATCACAACAGGCTCAAGAATCAACTGTAACAGACAATTCATGGGAAAAGAACATTTAATTTTAAGGTTAAAAAAAGGAATAGTGATAAATGAATCTGACAGTACTGGTACATGAGTACAAAGAACACAGTCTGAGAGTAAGAGTATGTTCTAAGACAAAAAGCCTTGAATGTCTAATAATGTCTACTTTTTAAAGGTGCAAAAAAAAAAAAAAAAAAAAAAAAAAAAAAAATTCATGTAGTAGCCTATTTATATACACTACCACCATACACACATTAGCATCACACATGTGACTGCTCGCACAACACTCAGCATCATCCCTAGATAATTGCTCCACTGGACAATCCAGTGTGAGGTACCTGTAAACACACTCAGTAAAGCTTCATTACTTTACTGCATTGGAAGTGCAGTGAATAAAAAGTAGCATCTTAGCATAATGGCCCTGGTAATAGTGGGTTTTCCAATAAGTCCTGGAATACACATTGGAAACAAAGAATTTGTCCCAACAAGATAGTCTTTGATTTATATTACATGACGTGTAGCATTTTTCTGTTTCTCTAAAGATGTTCTGGAAATTGTAATGTTTGAAACTCAAAAGGACAAAAAAAAAAAAAACCCTAAATAGATGGAAGGTCAATCTGTATATCTTGTCAAACAGGTGATTCAAAAGGTTCGTTTGGACATTTTTCCACTATTACAACCTTAGTCTTGTTCCCCGATGATGACCAATTCCTCTACTTTATGAATGAGCTCAAGAACTTTTCCTTCAGTGATTGAGCTCAAACAATGGTATGCTAATTTATTCAACGCTAAACTGGCCAATTTCCTCATGTATGGAATACAATAAAAGGTCATTGATATGGAGGGAAAATAGATTCGTGCCTTTTGTGATCTTGCGTTTGAGAGAAAACAAAATTCCATTTGAAAACATTAGAACATATAGGACGACCGATTACATTGTATACTTACATTCCAGTGACTAATGCAGATTATCCTTTAACAGGTGTGCTCTCTATGGGAGCTTGGTGCATACACAAACACACACAAGCAAACACAAAACTAACAAAAGGCTGAATGAAGAATGAACAGCAGTATCTGTTACATTACTGAGGGTTGCATGTCCATACAGTACAGACACTGTCCCTTCCTGTAGCCTCTTATAGACATGAAGCATCATTGTGGAAGGCCAGAGTTCAACTTCAGGTATATACATAATCTGACGTGTTAACTTTTCAGATATAATCGGAAAGTTGAAACTACACCTTTCACTGAACCCAAAACAAAGAATTGTGTATAACTGAGAATTAAGCATCAACCCTCTTGAACAGCCCTTGAATACAAGCCCACCTAAGACAGGTAGCGCATGAGAATTTATACAGAAAAGGTCCCTCAATATATGCCTGGCAAAAAAAAGCTACGACCAGATGTAGTCCACCAAGTAAACACAAATGGGTCTAGCGGTCCTGTGTAGCTCCCGCACCCTAAAGAAAGGTTTTAGTTCCCCTCCTCCCCCCCCCAGGTTCACATTGTCTTTTCAGTCACCAGATTAAAACACTGATCCACCATAGTTCTTCAGATTCATGAAAGAGCAGGTGTGGCCAATGTTATCTGAGTTATAATTCAAATAACATTGGAGTTATATTAAATTAAATGGCTACATTTATAGATGCTGTGATAGAAATGCTATACCATAGTTAAGCAGGAAATAAGTATACTGGGCTGCTAAGCCCTCCCCTTTTCCCCATCATAATTAAAGTAACAACTGTAAAGTAACAACTGTAAAGAATGAACAGGCATATTTTTCCATGTGCATGTTAGTTATGTCCATGTGATACTCTCAACGAGTGGACCAAAAGAGCGGTGTGTTAATGGTGAATGGCCATCTGCTCCTTCTTGTCATTCACAATCTGAAACCGTTTATAGAGGGAAGAGGCTGCGCTTTAAAACAGATGGACGGGCAGCCAGTAGTTGGTTGCAAGAGAGCTCTGGAAATAGATCCCCATAGTCACGGTGCTCACTGGCTGCGTTTACTCCCAGTGTCCTGTTCTTCACCTGAGGATGTAAATGCAAAGAGCAAAAAACAAACAAACAAACAAACAAACAAAAAAAACAAACACCACATTACATCATTTGCTACTTTACATTCAAAAAACAAGAAGTGGTTCAGTTGCTAATATGGCTTGGAAATCCATTTCATTTTCCACCAATATGAGGAACAGCTACAGTGCTACAGCATCATTACAGTGTGAAACAATGGCACTGTTAAACCCAAAATGGAGGAAGGTTTAACATTGTTCCTTTGTCTGATGATCATTTGGTTAACCATCTTACACTAGCCAGAAAAAAAATAAAAAATAAAAAAACAAAATAAGGAAGATCTCACAGGTTTTTTTCTTCTTTTTCTTAACATTTTTGACATATTTCAACTAGATGAGAAATCAATGCTGTGACAAATTTGATTCTAGACAAAAATATGAAATGAAAGGAAAAGGACATTCAAATAACATTAGCACCACAATACAGACCTCAGAAAATCAGCACATTTTTCAGGTTGGTCTGTGTGAGAAATTTACGGATTTGTGCAGGATAAAAAAATAAACTGGCAAAATGCTCCTTTTAACTGCACAAAACCAGATTTTTTAAATTCAGTGGTTATTTATGGCTGCGTCCAAATCACATACTACGATAGTACCTACTGCATTCGATTCAGTACCTATGGCTCGGCCATTGATGCAGTACGTACTGATCAGTGCAAGTGGTAAGTATGAATAACAATCCGGACATACTATGCGAATTCTAACGGCTCTTTCGCACCAGTATCCACAACTTCCAGTGGTTCCATACTGCAGAATCGAGGTGGAAGAAGTAGGTCATCCAGGTATTTCTCACGTACTGTTTTATGAATACTGAGAAATCAGACATGCTTCTCCTTTGGCACACTGCTTTTCACCTACTGTGGATTAGGGTAGTGAGGATATTCAGACGCAGATTGTGTGATTGGTACTACATGTTGTCTGATGTGGTACATGGGAATAATCATCCCAGCACCCACCCAGGAACTAATGGTACCTGGATGGGTGCTGGGGTGATTATTCACATGTACCATTAGTTCTTGCTCTTCCTTAGGTTACTCTGCCTAACCTAAACATTTATAAACTTTTGTCTTTTTATTTAGCAGGCAATACATACTGTGTATATGACCTCTCAGATTAGAAATTTTCAAAATTTTACAAAATTTAATTTCCAATCCTTACCAGATATTTGTGTGTCCTGCTGATGTGGAGAGGTGGCTTGAGCTTGTTGCTGGGACTGCCTACATGGTTGAGCAAAACACAGGAACCCAATAAAATCTAACACAATATGCGCATATGTATTACATAGCACGGGAGGAAAGAAGTCTCAAAATTGTCTAACCTGTCAAAGTAGGCTTGTCTTCTCCTGCGGAGCTCTTCTGCTGTTAGGCTTTCTGTCTGTCCACCTGTAGTGCTTTCTGTGGAACCTGGAGCTACTGCAGCACTACTTTCTTTGGGAACTATAGGGTTGCTGCTCCCTGAAGCTCCTGCAGGATGGGGAAAATATCCATGTGAGTATAGCAAAAGCACAAAATTCTAATATGCTTGCATATGGATGGTCTAAGCACATTTTCCAACATGTACATATAAAGAGCTAGACTACTAGCTTTCGATAGTGTTGAAACAAATGTGTCCAAGAGCTGTTACTTTTTATACAGAACTTACTGTAAATGCCAAGTATAAGTTATTAGATGCTTTGTGAGTTATAGGTGGAGTGTCTGAGGCTAAGAATCTTGTACTGACCACTTGACAAATTGGTCATTCACTTCCAAAGATATAAATATATCAATATATAAATATAAAAGCTCTTGAAAAAAAAAAGATCATTTAAATGAATATCAGCTTTCACTAAAACAACAGGAGATTTAAATGCTCTGCACAGAATTCAGTAAATCTTCACACAAATCTCCTTAAGACAATTACATGCCAAACCTTGCTGATTAGATCAGGACATAAGCCTGCCCACTGCACATGTCCAAAATCTGATAAGGTTCCAAAAGTGTTTGTGACTTGTGTGTCTGCCTCAGGGAGGCCACATCCACTGCAATGCTACTGGAGTTTAATGATCATTGACAAATGTCCACATTTTGATCATTATTAAAGCCAAAACAAACAGCTGTGACTCAACACAGCCTTGAAATAGTTACACAGTGCCTATACTGAATGTTGTTAAAAGCTAAGGAATATTACAAAAATATCTCTGTAAAGAACTTATTTTCAGGCGTCTAAACATATTATCACAACAGAACACTAAAAAAGGAGAAAAATATAATTGGTTAAAAAGGCAGAAATATGTGTATGTATTGTGTGCATATAGAATGGAGTATGCATGTCCCATTTTAAATTCTGAATAGGACAAAAGTTAAAATTCCACTAGATTAGGTGCTCTCTTACCCTGCATACTGAGCTGTATAGCTCTGCGCAGATCAGCCTCCTCATCCTCCACTTCTATGTCCTGTCTACTAAGAGCCAATGCTTTTCTCAGCTCCTCGTCATCCTCATCTACTACACCCTGTTCCATATCATGCTGTGTCTCCACACCATGCTGCACAGTGGGCCTGAAGAATGAGAAATTAATCATTTAAACTAAAGTACATCAACAATCTGGGGTTTCTGTTCGTTGATTAAAGCATGTGCAGCTCAAAACCCTAACTTAACTAACCACATCATACTCTACAGATTTCACAATCAACACTCAGCCATAGCATACTATAAATGGAACATTTCCTATTCAATACAAATATATGTTACAAAGAGATTTAAATCAGTTATTGATATTGCAACCTGGTGCATTCAACTTAAAGTAAATAATCTGTATTGGGTAGGTTTCTGTTGAGAACACAGTGCCAGGCTTGTGACTCCCCACCCCTGCCCGCTTGTCTGAGCCTCGTCCTCTCCTATGAGTTTTGGTCGATGCTGTTGTTCCACCCTCATTATCTGCAAAAGTTGGTCTGCTTCGCATTCAGGCAAATTCCCTCGAATGACAAAGATGGAATAGCCTAAAGACAGAAAAGGATAATACACATATACCAAGTGTCTTCTTTAACCACAGTCATTGAAAGTCTTTCAACATTGGAAATGTAAAGCATGCTGACCTTCTTGCTGTAATTGTGCTAGGAAAAGTGCAAGGTAAGTATCTGATATCAGCTCTGGTCCCGTTAACAATGAGTTCAAATTAAACCACTGCAAAAAAAAAAAAAAAGTGCAAAAACAGACAATATAGTATAAAATATCATTGCTTTGCAAAGATAAGTATGACAAAGAAAAAGATTTTGTTTTATATTCACCCAAATTTTGGAAGTCACATCAGTGACACCTTCGGGTACTTCACTTAAAACCAATTAAAGTTTTTCCCCTATTTTTAGAATTAGCTTGGAAAATTTGTCTTTGTGATTTGTCTTGATAAAATGTATTATTGTTCAGACATCATACCTGATGTCCCAGTTTTCGTACTGTAAACCAATGCTCTTTGTAGTTACATATAAAGGCTTTTTCATTTCTGAAACCACAGACGACAGTCTAGTTAATATGAATTATATCAATCACAGGAAGAATATTAGTAGGAGAAATATGAGTCACGGAAAGGCGCAGGAAAACTTACACTGGGTCCATCGTTAGTCGCTGGTACTCGCGGCTGTTGAAGAGGATCAGCTCCAAACCCCAAACACTTAGAGCGTTACTTATCACCTGCCATGATGACAGAACACCAAAGCAGTCAGTTTCCTGCAGTCCATCCCAATAGTAAACAAACTAACATCACTAAACAGCCACATCACTTCAAACATCAGAACGTTTATGGTTTCTTGTCATTATCAAAAGATTTTCATCTCCATCATTCAGTTTCACTTGTCATCAGCTTAAATTGTGATAGTGATACCACCTGGATCCAGATGAGGGCAGTGTTAAGCCTTGCTATCAGGCAAAATCCGCATAAATTCAAATGTTAAAATATCTCTGGGATTCAGAAACAATCATCTCACATATTTAACATAATCCATCTATAAGTGTTGAATTTGAGAAATTGAAACATACCTCATACTACAGCACACATTCATCATATCACAAGATTTACAACAGATTACTACACAAATTAGTACAACAAAAACAGTAGCACTGTGTATGGAACTAGATAAGAATAATACAATACTAATTAATAATAAGAAAATATTTTGTCTGTTGCGTGGTGTTATATAACCGGTCCTCCCATTCTGCACAGGAATAAATATAAAGAGAAGTCATAGTGTTTAGAATTTTTGGGGCTGAAATTTTATTTCCAAGTTCTTCTTGGTGCTTGGACATTTTAACGGTACAGAAAGCAAACACCTCGGAAGCTGCATGGCTTATCCGACATGACAACACACATACAAACCAGCCACTTTAATAGGAACACCTGTAGCTCTATTCATTCATGCAATTATCCAGTTAACCAACCATTTCACTGCAGCACACAAAACCATGCACTAATCACTCTTTACCACCGTGGTGAGCAGAAAAAGTATCTTAGAATGCACAACATGCCAAAACTTAAGACAGATGTGCTACAACAATGGAAGACCACAACGGGTTCCACGAACAGCAATCTGAAGGCACAGTGGGCTCGGGTTTGCCTAAACTACACAGCTGAAGACTGGAAAAACTTCACCTGGTCTTTTTCCAATCTTCATGTGGCCAACATGTTTTCCTGCCTGAGTGATTTGTGCATGATTTTTTGGATTGTACTGCAAACACAAGATTTGCTGATTGTATAAATGCATGTGAGAGCAGGTGTACAGGTGTTCCTAATAAAGTGATACAGAGTGTACATACATACATAGACAGGCAAGACACATGGATGAACACACACACACAATTTTTATGTATTACAAAAGCCCCAGTGACTTGACATGAACCAATACTGAAATTACAGAAAGTTTCTCACTTGAATAGAAAAGAAGCCGCTGTCGTCCATGTTTCCGGACGGTTGCTAAAACAAACACGGAACACACACACACACACACACACACACACACACACACACGACATTGTTAAGTTACTTTACACTACAGAAGTTTTTTTTGTTTTCTCCTGATCTTGACATAACAAAATAGTCATTTTCTCATGATCACGATGTGTACTCAACATAACTGTGTACTTGACATAACATCTGCGTAGACAGAATTTTTTTTTTGTCCTTTTTTGAATTTTGTTCGGGTGCGTAGAAAACAAACACAACACCATACATATTAACCACCAAACCATTCACAGACATAGAGGGGAGAAGAAATAAACAAGAAAAAAAAACAATAGAAAACATCAGAATCATACAACAAATGCCAAAGCATAAGATGGCATAACAATGGCTGATTGCCTATGTGTTTAACGCTTGTATAACCATAGGAACAAAACTCCTACCATAGCTGGCCTTTCTGCATATGGGTAATATATACCTACGGCCAGAAGGAAGGGGGTTGAAATACTGATAAAGTGGGTGGTCTGGATCATTTAAAATTTTATGTGCCTTCTGGAGCGTATATGAAATGACACAGTCCAATAAATTAGGGGTGGGAATCCCAATAATTTTTCGCACATCTGTGTACTCGACATAACATCTGTGTACACAACATCTGTGTACTCGACGCAACATCTGTGTACACAACATCTGTGTACTCGACGCAACATCTGTGTACACAACATCTGTGTACTCGACATAACATCTGTGTACACATCTGTGTACTCGACATAACATCTGTGTACACATCTGTGTACTCGACATAACATCTGTGTACACATCTGTGTACTCGACATAACATCTGTGTACACATCTGTGTACTCGACATAACATCTGTGTACACATCTGTGTACTCGACATAACATCTGTGTACACATCTGTGTACTCGACATAACATCTGTGTACACATCTGTGTACTCGACATAACATCTGTGTACACATCTGTGTACTCGACATAACATCTGTGTACACATCTGTGTACTCGACATAACATCTGTGTACACATCTGTGTACTCGACATAACATCTGTGTACTCGACATAACATCTGTGTACTCGACATAACATCTGTGTACTCGACATAACATCACATTGTTTTTAATAGTCTTGGAGGCAGCAAAAGCTTAGTGCAATCCCACAGCATCATGGATGAACAAATCCATTTTTACTTCCATCAGAATCTCACTCAAGCTGAGACAGATCTCCATCTGTCAGTGATTGATAACGTCCACATTAGTGTCCGAAACTTGAGAAGGAGGCCGTCAGGTCTAAAACTATCATCGAAGACAACACAGAGACCTTGAACATGTAGTCAGTTTCATTGCCAGACAACCTGAAAGACTTGGACGTCTGCATGGCTACAGAATGATGTTTGAAAGATGATGTTTAAATGCATTTAAGTCGTGATCATGAGAAAACAAGAAAGAAATAGAGTAATAATGCATGGCCTCTTAGGGCTTTCATATTATACAAATCCAACAGCAGTAAAGAATACCCACAGCCAGATCAACTCGTTTTCATACCTGTAGAAAAATCCTGTACTCCTCACTCAGCAAACCACCTTCAGCCATTCTCATCCTCTCCTCTTCATCCAACTGATGTGCGATAGAGGACAGATCAACAGGCGTGAAGTATTCTCCCTGCAGCAGGTTGTTCAGGCAGTGCTGAGCACACAGAGAGCCTTCTTGCTGTAAGAGAAGGACATTTTCATACAACACTTTACTGACACTGGACAAAGTAAAACTACGCAGACAATCTTTAAAACAGTTGACAGAAAAAAACCCAGAACCGCCAGTTACCAACCAACATCTTCAGACTGGGAAAAACGGAAAATATCACAATGAGCCTAAAGTGTAAACTGTAAAAGATCTCTCTCTTGAGCTAGCTAAGCAACGAGCTAACGCTAGCCAGTCCGTAAAAGCTAGTTCCTCGAGCTAATATATCTATCCACTTAGCATGTAAGAACGACTGAAACTCATCTACATCGCAATTAAAATAAGCGCATCATAAACACGTATATGTAAACAATAAACAAGCATGACAGAAGTACCGTCACTCTCACGAGACTGCCTGTGTTGTGTGTTTGTAGCCTGTTAGCAAGCTAGGCTAACTAGCAAGTTATAAACCTGGCGAGCTACAAGCACAAACCTCCGAGACGCGTCTTTTTGATAACACTCCTTTCTTTACAACTACACCGCGCAGTCAGCTGAAATTACTGGACATTAGTTTCGTACAATAAAGAAAACAACGAACAGAACTCACTTTTTCGTGGAAGATAGACTCCATGTTTAACTGGTCTGTGGAGAATCATAGCTACCGCCGACCTTTGACCCCTGAAGCTGTCAGCCTATCGTGAATGGACAGTCACTCACCTCAAATACACGCCATATTAGGGTTTTGTTGTTGTTGTTGTGTTTATTTTATAATATGTATAAATTATGTTAACAGTAAGAAAAGTTATGTCTTTATTAAACAACTAGGGCTAATCAGTATATTAAATACTCTTGTTATCGTTAAGTTCTTAAGATTTCTTTTTGTGAAATAAACTATTATTTAATTATATACTCATGTATGTATGTATGTATGTATGTATGTATGTATGTATGTATTTTTGTTACTTTTATTTGTTTCCTGCCTTGTGTGTATTTTGAAAGTATTCTCATTTGCACTGAATACTTTGCATCAACAAATGTCCAGTTATTCCTAGGGTCATTCCATAATTGCGAGTACATCTCATGTCCGTGGGATTTATCTTTAACATATTTTCATCAACATGTATCACCAATGCTTTATTTTCCTAATACAAAATAATATTTTCCCAAATCCCACCACTACATGTGGGAAAAGCCATGTCTTTTTTTTTCTTCAAAAAGGTGTATTTCACATAAAACCCTGGTATTCAGTTCATTCAACTCAATTAAGCATGAAAATGACCTCAAATATAAATTCATTTCAAAATTTTGCCTTTAGAAAGATTAGATAATCTAGACATTTGGGTGTGTACTACAAAAATAAAAACTGTTTGTTGCAATATACGTTATTTTATGTGTCTGAAAAACCGTTCTCTACTAAATTACAAAAATCCCCTTCAAAGAGGAATGCTTTTTGCTCAAATCAGAGAATTTTCATAGCATTATGTCAATTCCTCAAGAAGCACATGAATGAAGGACTAGAAGGTATGCCCTCTCTCTTTTCCTAAATATTTGTTAAAATGGCACCCTGTGTCAAGAGTAGATTAATTGACAGTCAACAGTGTTCAGAAAATTCAGAAAATTCAGAAAATGTCAGCTAAGTTACCCATCAACTGTTTTACCCAGTAAAGGTAACCTAGTGGACAATAGGTAACATAGATGACATGTTGTTGTTACTGTTGTTGTTGTTGTTGTTGTTGTCGTCATATTTATTGTTCAACATGTTGATGTTTTTAAACAAATGTATCTATTAATTTATTTGCAGTGTTTCAGACTTTAAGTCTGTTAGTGAACTGGAAATCGGAATAAACGTCAGCCATGCCCAGCTAATGAATTATAGCATTTCATTCAACATTATGGAACGATCTTGGCCAAGATAACAATTTAAATCACAATTTTTGGATCAATAAAAGTAAAATCATAACCATTGTCAGTATTAATTTCTTTGAAAAATGCCATTATTATCTTTCCACTTATTAAAATCAGGTCACCAAAGTCACAAATCCCAGCATAGCATACACAAAATATCATGATCATCAAATTCAAGAGAAGAAATAATTCACCTCATAGTCATATCATTTGTGTTTTGATTTTTTTTTCAGTCCTCCTGATTACCAGAAGATTGGATGAGCTGAGTAAACTAAGAAAGGGGGGGGGGGGGGGGGGGGGGGGGGGGGGGGGGGTGTAATGTCTCCTGGTCAGCACAGCTGTTCATGATCTCTTCCATCCTCGTGACTGACCTCACTGTTAAATGCAGAACACTGGATCATTAGGAGAATTGGTTCGGGGCGGTGCAGAGTAAGCGCAACACATCCACTACTGGAGGGATCAAATCTGTGCCATCTGACGCTCAGGGATTTATGGGTTAGTGCAAATTGCTTTTCCCAGTGGGGAGATTAAGAACTGAGTGGTGTTTACAGTGAGGGCTGAGCTGTGTGTTCTTCCTTGGCTCCTATGCTAAAAGAGAATGTTCTTGGCTGTGTGTTCAGGACCTGTGTGTAGAATCTGACTGGATGTGATTGGAGGACTATGTGCACTATGCAGATAGATGCTGTAATTGTGCTGATCTCTATCTGTTTAATGGGTGCTGCTGGGAAGTCAGTCTACCAGAGGGGTTATAAACCCGAGGCCTACAAGCAAAGCAGGTAAAGAGGCCGTTTGCTCAGTAAAATTCTCTGTGTGTGTGTGTGTGTGTGTGTGTGTGTGTGTGTGTGTGTGTGTGTGTGTGTGTGTGTGTGTGTGTAAAAGTCTCTTTTTCGTTTGCAGTAACTTTAATGACTGGTTTAGTGTCCATTGTATAAAATGTAAAAAAATGTTTCCTATAATCTAGATGTTAAGTGTTAAAGTGAGATTTTATTGTTTTGAAATTGGCAATTGTACTGACATCTGACACAACATTCATATTTAGTTCATAGTTTGTCTTGTACTTTAGCCTTCTCCATTTTATAAAGGATATTATATTGGCTAGATTCATCCATCCATCCATCCATCTTCTACCGCTTACTCCTTTTCAGGTTCACGGGGAACCTGGAGCCTATCCCAAGGAGTATCGGGCACAAGGCGGGGTACACCCTGGACAGGGTGCCAGTCCATCGCAGGGCTTGGCTAGATTCAGTTTGCTTAAATTTTATGTTAACTGAAACAATTAAAGGGAGCAACCAAAAATATGGAAAGCGATTTTGATTGTACATTTTTTGTTTGTTTTTACAAAGCAAGTTTGATAGAAATATGTTTGATAGAACATCAGAGTGGGTAGTTTTTCCATCTCAGGTCCATGGTCTCTGAGCTCAGGCTCAGGTTACTGTCTTTCAGTGCATGTTCTCCCCAGGTTTTGCCTGGATTTCCTATGGGTTCTCTGTTTTCTTACTATCACCTAAAAACATGCGGGTAGATGGAGTAATTTTGTTCAAATTTCCCCTAGATACCCTGTGATGGGTTGGTCCAGTGTTCCTGGGATAGGCTCCAGAACCACTGTAATCTGCTTCAAGTGTTTACTAAAGATGAATGAATGTTCATGAACTGTTATGGGTTGATTTTTATGTAATGTGTTAATATTTAATTGCTCCAAGCAACCAAGTTAATGACTTGAAGTGGGAATTTGTCTCTATGGAAAGCATTCAGAAACCTGATACATACTGCCTACAATGTAATGCTTTAAAACACTTGACATAGGACACTAAAAGAGAAGGCTGGATTGGATACTCATCTTCTAAAGTGCAAAAAAAGACAACAACAACAACAACCTTGAATATAGTTCAACATATCTAATATTTCTTATTGTATGTTTATGATTAGAAGGTTATAGAAGCATAAATTATCAAGCTTGAAAGGAGTGACAAATGTCTATAAAAAGGCTTAATAATCTTATATTTGCTTTATCTTAATCTCCTAATGAGAAATATTAGATACATTTACCTATAGTCAAAATATTTTCACTTGTTAAGATTTTTCAGTGTACATAGAATATAATGGCATAGTATGGTGTCCTAGAGTATGACCAACAAAATTCTGACAGGGCTGTAAATTGCAATATCCAGAAAGAAAATTTTTGTTCCACCAATTTCCATTCATTAGTAACACATTAGTTTACTCTTTATCATGGCTAAACATGATTGCAACAATATTTAACTGACTTGTAGAATTTCATCATTTACTTCACCTTTCTTGTCAATTTTAACATGAAATTGTCATATGCAGTATATATTGATATATAAAGGTTATATGTGATAGATATCTTAATAGTAATACTCTCAGACCCATGCACCTAAAGTGCACTTCAGGCTGAGCTATATGATTCACTTTGACTCAGCTTGTTGAAAATAGTTAGCCTTATATATACAGCTTATATAACTTTAAAAAGGTATATATAAAATAAAAAAAGGTATATGCAGATTTATTTCAAACTGAGTATTCCAGGTAAAGACATAATTAAAAATGTGCACCCTTGTGTATAAGGCAGTGCACACCCTGAAGTGAGTAGACCTGCAGTTTTGTTCACTGAAGTAGGCAGGAGTGGATTGGACAGACCTCTGAGTCAAGAGGATTAGTAACCAGCTGCTGAGTGACACAGAATGGGAAAGCATCCGTTACCACAGCACTCGCACTTTCTCTCAAACAGCAACACCCTGCCTTCGTCATGACAAATTACATCAAATATCATTTTACACCTTGGCATTCCGCTGCCTGATAGTCTGTGAGATAGTACACGTTTTGCTTTTGTTCCTTCAGTAATCTATTTTAGGCATTCAAATTCATTTACTGTGACCTATTTAATATTACGCATGCAAGGCTTACTGTGCATAAACAGCACAACCAAAAAGCTAAAATGGATATATATATATATATATATATATATATATATATATATATATATATATATATATATATATATATAAAGTTAAAAATCTTCCCAGTACTGGGAAATCCTTGAGCAGTGGTATTTAGCATAACAAACTGTCAAGAAGGCATTGCAGTTCAATCTGCTGTGGTTTATTAGTACTTATATCATAATGCTGTTGAATTCCTGATTATGATTGGTAAGAAAGTGTTAATGAATTTTCTGTAACAGCATCTCTGACAGTAGTTCAGGCTACACAGCAAATCACAGGTTTATATTACAGTGCTCATACTAATACATGATCAATTGTATATAGTTAACAAATTACACAAGGACTTGCAAAGTGGATACTTTATGTAAACATATATATATATATATATATATATATATATATATATATATATATATATATATATATATATATATATATATATATATATATATAAACGTGTAATCATTGATATTTTAACATTTTCTGTGAGGGTGTTTACTTAGAATTTTTGGAAGGAGTCTCTAGTGTCAGTACTTTATGACAAGCAGAGGTAGAGCTATTCATTTAAGTTTTCTGACATGGGAAAGTTTTCATGACAGAGGTCTTTGCGGTATGTCTGTAAAATGACAAGCTACTTATATGACTTATTAAGTTCAAGAGAGAGGCTGCTGAGAGAATGACTATTTATACCTTAAGTGATAACAGGAAATTGTTTTGTGGATACAACATTATATGTAATTAAATATGAATAAAAAAAAGTATTATAGGTGGTTCTTTAATTAATTAAAAAAAAAACAACAACAAATTGCTGTGGTATAAGATAAAGGTATAATTAAACTCTTCAGGATGTGCTGTTATTGGAAAATAAACTTCATAATTTATTGTTTTCCTCTAACAGCATGCACAGTCATATTTTACAATGTGTTATCAATGTGTTTTTGAAACAATGTGACCCGATCCTTCTTGTGTAGATCCCGGAGGGAGCTAGAAGTGGTAGACGGAGGAACTCGCAAGTCTGGCAGGTCTGAAGATTTTGCTTCATTTGATTTAAGTTGCACTTCCAGTGTATCAATCTAGCTAGAAACAGAGCTGCCTGAATTATTTATGTTTTTGTTTAAACCAAATATGATCTGTATTAGAACTTTACAGTTTTATCAGTGTTATCATAGTGAGTCATTCAATTTATGTAGACATAAATATCTAGGGGAGAGTTTCACATCTGTTACATCGATTGCTATAGCTTCCACACCAAAATCGCTAAGCATTTAAGGGAAGAACTGTTATGTTTAATGTTAATTGTTAAGCTGTGGTTGCAGAAGAATACTTTTAACGGTAAACAAGATTTTAGATTATTTTAGCTTAAATTATTTTACAATTGCTGATTTAATTTAGCTAAATTAAGAATTATTAAATTACCTGTAATCACTGAAACAGTCCAATCTTCAGAAGAAGTCCGGATCTAACAAAATCTCCTGTGACAAAATCGGAACAATTATTAAGGATAGAGGACCATGACTTTACAATGAGACCAGCATTTGGAGGTAAGTCTCCAATATTCTTATCAGCTAATATCTTTTTCTGAATTCTATGTCAAATAGTAAGTAAGTAAGTAAGTAAAATTTATTTGTATAGCACATTTCACACAGCAACACTGACCAAAGTGCCGAACAGAGTACAGCAAGTAAAATAGAAACAGAATTAGACCAAATAAAAGCAGACAATAGACAATAGAAAAAATCAATAAAAACATTTTTTTAAACAATTAAAAATGACATCAAAAAGCCTGGTAGAAGAGATATGTTTCAAGCCTATTTTTAAAAGTAGTAATAGAAGGTGCAAGGCGGATGTCCAGTGGCAGTTGATTCCATAGACGGGGGGCAGCAACAGCAAAATCTCTATCCCCCTTTGTTTTTAACCGGGAACGAGGGACATGCAAAGAAACCTATCATAAGATCTTAGACATCTGTTTGATGAAGGTAGATTAAGAAGATCCACAAGATACGAAGGAGCTTGATTATTAAGAGTTTTAAAAACAAACATCAGAACCTTAAACTGAATCCTAAAATGGACTAGGAGCCAGTGAAGTGATGCTAAAATTGGGGTGACACGATCAAACTTCTTTGCCCTGGTCAACAGCCTTGCAGCTGCATTCTGAACCATCTGAAGACGAGCCAGAGATGACTGAGGAAGACCCAAGTATAATGAATTACAGTAATCTAAGCGAGAAGTAATAAAAGCATGAATAACTTTCTCCAAATCCTGGAAAGACAAAAATGTTTTGAGTTTTGAAATAATCCGTAGTTGATAAAAACTAGTCTTAATGACCAAATTTATCTGCTTGGTTAAGCATAATTTTGAGTCCAGAATGAAGCCAAGGTTCCGAACCTGGGAAGAAATTGAGGGAAAGTGTTTATGGAGCTCGTTAATGAGACCATCTCTCAATCTCAGGGGGCCAAAAACAATTATTTCAGTTTTGTCTTCATAAGTCTTAGGAAATTATTTGTCAACCATTTTTTAATGTCATCCAGACAGTCCAACAATGGCTGAATGGAGTCACCAGCTTTCAAAGGAATGTACAACTGGGTATCATCAGCATATAAATGAAAAGAGACATTGTGAGCCCTAATAATATTCCCCAACGGCTGCAAATATAAATTAAAAAAGAAGTGGGCCCAAAATGGAGCCTTGAGGAACACCATTAATAATAGGACTAGAAGAAGAGCAGAAATTACCCAACGCTACCGAGAAAGACCTGTCCTTAAGATATGAGCTGAGCCATTGTAAGGCAGTGCCCTTGATACCAAACAGATGCTCTAAGCGCCAGAGAAGTATGTAATGATCTACAGTATCAAAGGCAGCTGTAAGATCTAGTAGCATCATGATTAGTGTAAGTAGGCAATACAAAAAAATAAAAACAGAGCTAAGACCTACTAAGGGGACTCAAGTTCAAATTCCAGGTACATACTGTACTGCATGTAGAAGGTAACTACCATGCATTCATGTGAAATATCTGCAAACATGCAAGCAAATTACCAATGACATTTCAACAAGATGTATCTGGAGAACTCATAGCAGTGACTATTGTCTGAGAATGTGAAACTAAATGATCATGCTAACCTGCTTAATCCTCAAGGAGAGCTGCTGTGTTAGGTCACATGACCAGACTCTCTGAATACACTGATACAAGGCCAATATCCTGTGGTAATATTTGAATATGCTCAAGCTGAACATGACTGCATGATTTGTTTGTGGTTGAATGGTCAGTTTACAGGGATTTAGTGTGATGTCATGGCAAACAGGATTATAAAACCTTTGTATGCATAGACACGCTCAGTATTTTGCAATGAAAGCAGAAACCGTAAGATTTTAACATAATCTAAAAAAATATATATCATACCAGGATCAACACAACAATGATCATAAATGGCAGTGACATTACTCATGTTCAAAAAATACAAGCTACATGTGCTTAATGTGAAGAGGACAGTGACAGTCATCTTCTCTTCACACTGTAAATGATCTGCTTTGCCAGGTTTTGCAACTGCTATGTAATGACAGCTGATGACGGCTTTAAAATGACCTAGTGAAGGCAAAACAGAGGTCTAGTCAGATGTGGGAACTTTGATCCATTGTGACCTAAATATAGTTTTTTTTTTATTGTGGGAAATTATTTTGAGCTAAAAACTAGCACCATCAAATACTCATGGATTGATGAAACCCTTTTAGTCAAGTGTGTAACATTTATAAGCCTGGAGTGAATACAAATATATTAAAATATATTATAATGAATAATGGAGCCTCTGAAAGAGAGAATGTAATCCTTGCTGTGCTTATTTACTATAATTATGCATTTGCAGGACCGCCTATACCAGTCGGGGTAGATGTTCAGGTTGAGAGCCTTGACACTATCTCTGAGGTTGATATGGTATGTATTTATCTATAAATTAAATTAGTTATACGAGTGCGTGAAATTGACGTGGCAAACATACGGTAAGCTTCTGTACTTGTTTGGTAATAGCTGGGGTGATCTGGGTGTGATTTGTTTTGCTTTTTGATTCATTTACCTGCAGACAAGGACATAAAACATGGATAATTAAACCTGACTTCCAAAGTCCCACTTAAAATACTCTCAAGCGAACCATAACCACTGTTGATTCTAATTTACAAAAAACAACTAAAATCACATAGGAGCATCTCCACACTTCTCCACATATCTTAACACTCATATAAATGCCAGTACCTATGAATATACATGAATATGCTAATAAACTACTCAGAAAGATGTGGAAATTTCAGAGTTGGTTTACATCTTGAGTCTCGATTCTTGAGTCTTGACTTACAGTAAATCATTATGTTCTCAGCTAAACCTGTCAAAAATGTCACAAGTTAGGGACAGTTGATTGTCCGTGGTTACCCCAAGATTGTGTGCAGTAACCGAATTTCTCTGGGATGCATGAAATAAATAGTAGTTATTAATAGTTTCTTAGTAGTTCTCTGGGAGTCATGAAAGAAATAGTTAATGATAAGCTAATAGTGAACTACGCATTCATCTGTGTGCTATTACTTACTAATTCGTTAATCAGAGTTTCTTGTTAGTTAATAGTAGTTACTAGAAAGCTAATATTGCATTATTCATTTCTTCCTGTGTAGTTAATCATTAATAATGGATCCGTATTCTAAAGTGTTACCCTTACTTTAACTGAATTTGTAATGAAAAGCTCCACCAAAAGCAGATAAACAGATGATTGACATTAGTTAAACTGCAGTGATTTCTCAGTACTGTATATGCTCATAGAAACCTGCATCATACAGACCTATAGAATGGTCTCTACTTTCATGAGACTATAGTCTACAGGAAAAGTTGGACAGACATAATGAGTGTGCAGCATGGAAGAAAATATACAATCGAAAATGGAATAAGCATTTAAAAATCCTTGTTTATGAGTGGTTCAATTAGTCAAATCATTTACCAGAGTGGCATAATGTAAAAAATTATTGTATGTAAATGTGATGAATGTAATTACCTGTCATACATGTAAGTTGTAGCTCAAATCCCAAATCACCAAACTGTGGTGCAGAAAGCTGTATTTTTATGTTCCAGGACTTCACTATGACTCTTTATCTGAGACATTATTGGAAGGATGAGCGCCTATCCTTTCCAAGCACCAACAACCAGAGCATGACCTTTGACAGTAGGCTGGTGAAGAAGATTTGGGTGCCTGACATGTTCTTTGTTCACTCGAAAAGATCTTTCATCCACGACACTACCACGGACAACGTGATGCTGCGAGTTTATCCTGATGGAAACGTGCTCTACAGTCTACGGTACAAAACATGTCTAAGACAAATGTATTATTATTATTATTATTATTATTATTATTATTATTATTATTAATATTAATATCATAACGAATGTCTTTGTTTGACAAAGTTTGTTTAGATTTATATTAGCCAGCATAGAGAGTTGCTGTGGCAGTTTTGAGGGTTTTTTTGCCTTGCTCAGGGCAGAGCAGCAGGAGGAAGGGATCAGCTGGAGAGCAAACAACTATGTCCAAATGTTCCTGCCTCCAGGCTACTGCCGTCCACAATACACCACTTTTAGTTAAATTTAGAACATTCCACTCAATATTGAACTCATGGACCTCAGATCATGCTGCAAGGGACAACATCTCTAAGCGATTGCCTCTCTTCTCCTCTCCTCATGTTCACACTCAGTTTAGTGTAACCTAGGGGTATACTACACTTATGTGACATTTCAGGATTTCAGTTAGTTGCTTAAAGCCTGCAGCAAAGAGGACACATGGCCTGCATAATGTGGTAATCATGAGAAACACTACACATTTATATCTTCCATATGCCTCTCACATGGATTATTAAATTAATAAAACTAATTACTATGAATAGGCACAACAATCTAGCTGATATTACAAACTAAACTAAATGTAATTAATTTCATGCTAACATGTAGTACCCCATTCATAGGATGAAAATGTGAACACAATTAAAAAAATAACTTTTAGTGACATTTAGTGTGTTTGATATTCAACAGTGTACTCTCTAAAAGCATTGTAAATCGTTTACTAATCATAAGATGACACTGTGGGTAATAGTGAATATTACCTATGAATATAACCACCAGAAAACTTTTGCAAGACTGTACCATATTAATTGGATGAAACTGTCAAGGTATTGGGATTAAATTATTATGTCATTGTGTTTTGCAGAGTAACAGTCACTGCCATGTGCAATATGGACCTCAGTCGTTTCCCCCTGGACACACAAACCTGCTCACTCGAGATAGAGAGCTGTATGTAGATTTGATTTTTTAAAAAAAAATTATTACTGTGAAATATTATATAGACAACTTATAAGTTTCTCTGAAAGCACTGCATTACAGCTATCAGTACTGACTGGTGAACATACTATAACATTTAAACAATTAATACATTGCCTGATTGAGCACTACAATGGTCTGAACCAGTGACTTTGAATTTATCACTAGGCACTAACAAAATCCAGGTTAGTGTGACCATCTACCAGCTGGTCAAACTGGTAGAATATATTTGCCAGCTGGTAAATACTGGTAGAAAGAAAAATAATTAATGAATTATTGTTAGAAATGCTTCATTGTAATAACACAACAGTAGAGCAATTAGAAAATCTCTAACATTTGTTGATCAATTTAGTGTAACCTACCACCTATAAAAATAACCTAGGAAAATAGGAAAATAGGAAAATAACCTACCACCTATAAAAGATGTTCTATCAGCTTGACAAGTTTGGCCTGTATTTTGACAGCTGGTGGCTGCACAGACTAAGATAGATTTTTCAGCAGGATTGCCAATTCTAGCATCTAACAGACTGGCTACAACTGGGGAAACCACATCCAAATTCAACACTCATCTGTAGAATGTCATGTTAAGAGCCATCAATTATTTGTCTTGAATATGCTACAGTATATATATATATATATATATATATATATATATATATATATATATATATATATATATATCAGTATATATAAGAATATATCAGGTGCCATTGTTGCTAGCATTGACCAAAGGAACCTTACAGTTTGAAGAAGCTTACAGTTCAATCATGTTGCTGAAGGGCTCAATATTTTGTGCAACATGAGTCCATGAGATCATCAATGTGTGAGTGCAGGCCAGTGGCATTGATGGTGTGGGGAATATTTTACTGCCACACATCAATTCCTATGATACACACTAAAAAATATCTAAATGACAGAGTATCAAAACATTATTGCTGATCAAGTTCAGTTAAATTTTATTTGTACAGTGCTTTTAACAATGTACACTGTCACAAAGCAGATTTACAGAAAGATATAAATTCAGGATATACATTATAAATGTATAAATGTACCCCTAATGAGCAAGCCAGAGGCGACAGTTGCAAGGAAAAACTCCCTGAGACGATATGAGGAAGAAACCTTGAGAGGAACCGGACTTAAAAGGGAATCCATCCTGACCTGGGTGACACCAGATAGTGCAATTATAAATAATTCCCTTTTATAACTGTGTACTACATGGTCAAAACATGCAATTGTGTAACCAGGAAATGGATTATAATTTTCACATAAAGTCTATTTTGTTGATGTTATCAGTTGTTCACTGATGGAGACTTCAGTGCAAAATGGTTTGTGGCAATTGGAGTCCTAAAGTTATCATAGCAATTGGAGTCCTAGCCATCATAGCAAAACTGTTCATATCAATTGCAGTCCAAAGCCATCTTCATGGTTTTTAAGTGGTACAGCTTCAGTAATCTCAATAATCTTTACATATTTACAAGTACAGTATTTTCATGCCTACAGACCATCCACACTTCCAGCATGGTATTGTATGTACCATTAATGAAATGAACTCAACAAGTTGTCATTTCTACAATGGTCTGCACAGTACCTGAATCTCAACTTTATCAAATACCTTTGGGATGAGCTGGAAAGAGCAACTTGCAGCAAACCTATTATTCATGCTATATGCTACTAGATATGTGTACCTAATAAACTGGCAACTCACTGGACAAGCAAATCAAAAAAGTCAAGAAAAGTAGTGGCCGAGAAATCTTCTATAGAATGACTGTCATGTATTGCAAAATATGCTGTATTACCATTGTAGATGCATACACTGATGATGACCTCATGTTGTACTGGAAGAAAGGGAATGAGTCATTAAACACAGATGACAGGATCTCTCTGTCCCAGTTTCTCATCCAAAAGTTTCACACAACTACAAAGCTGGCTTTCTACAGCAGCACGGGTAATCCATCATATTGTGTTACTAATACAATACTACTTTAAAAACTGGCACACTCTATGTTACTAAACTTTTTTTTTTTTTACAGGCTGGTACAATAGGCTGTACATCCACTTCACCCTCCGGCGCCACATCTTCTTCTTTCTGCTGCAGACATATTTCCCTGCCACGCTCATGGTCATGCTGTCCTGGGTGTCGTTCTGGATCGATCGCAGGGCCGTGCCTGCTCGAGTACCTTTAGGTTAGTTCACAAAGTCATGTTCCTACCTAAACCTAACAGTGTACAGTAAAACAGCTTACTCATATGCATTTCCAAAAATGGTTTTCATTTGGAGTATTTATTGATGCTCATTATGTAACTTTTTTTTTATTATTTAAAAAAGAAGTAGCATTATTGAATTAACTGGGGAAAAAATACACTACAACAATATGTATTTGTACTGAAAAGCAAAAAAAAAAAAAAAAAATCCTGACAGACAATTTTGTACCTTTACTTGAACAACTACATTCGTCATGAATGTGTATTGACTTGTCAGTTGCAGCCATCAGTACAGACTTTCCAAATACCTAAATGTTATGTACTGCTGCTTTAATGGTGCAAATTTTAATGGTTCCAGACATACATTAATGATATATTGTATTACCACAAAGTGGATTGGGTTAGTTTCTTCATTTGAGGCTGTTTACATTTTTTTCTGTGAGAAATCTATCACATCTATGATATAGGTTAAAAAAAAGATGTGTACGATCATTCTGCCCTCACACGGCTGTTGACTGTTAATCAGGTATCACTACAGTCCTTACAATGTCCACTATCATCACTGGTGTCAATGCCTCCATGCCACGTGTGTCCTACATCAAAGCAGTGGACATCTACCTTTGGGTCAGCTTTGTGTTCGTGTTCCTCTCTGTTATTGAGTATGCAGCTGTCAACTACCTGACCACCGTGCAGGAGCGCACAGAGAGGAAGCTCCGAGAGCAAGTGAGTGTTTCCCAACCCTGGAATATATCTGAAATTTGTTGCATGTAAACACCTTATTCAGAAAATCCACTGAAAGGAGATATAGGTGCATGCTCAGTCCACAAGGAATTGTGGGTGCTAACAGATGCTTAGCTGTAGGCTAGGTATTTAGGAATAGCAACTCGGGCATACTTATAACAAGCATGTATACAGGAATTTTCCGATGCCTGTATGCATATAAACATCGTGTTTGGAATATGTCTGCAACCCGAATATAGACTTTAAATGGAATTTGATGTGCATGTAAACGTAGTCAAAGATGCTCTTATAATTAAAAGGTTTTGATTTGACTCCACTTACCAATTACTGTTCATCCTGTTAATGCTCTGACTCTTTAGTTACCCTGCACATGTGGTATAGCACACCCAAATGAGCACATGATGGTGACTACTGCCTATAGTGATGTGGATCAAAGCACAACAGGGAACTATGGGATGCCAGACAACGAAGTGAGACAAGAGAGGATCTTTGCTCAGTTCACATTAGCAGACAATCAGACCACCAGTCACGTGAGGAGCTTAAGAAGCTACGTCAACATCTGGATAGACACCCACGCCATAGACAAGTACTCAAGGGTGATTTTTCCTGGAGCATATACCCTCTTCAACATCATCTACTGGTCCATCTACTCCTAACACACCGGTGAGCTACAGCACTGGAGTGGTCTGAACTATCAAAGGCTGGGATAGACGTTGTGGAGGTGCAATGAAAGTTCACAAGAAGAACAAGAAGCTAACAACAGGGATGAAAAAGGTATCATTTAATCCATATGCACTTTTTTCAAAATGCAGTTTTCTCATTGGAATTTTACAACAGTTATGAAACCTTTTAAATAAGGATGTTAAAAAGCAACATTTTGACAAAGTATTTTTTAGTTCTTTAATTCATTTGGTTTATGGTGCTGTAGGCAACCTTTGTATGAGAATTTCAAGAAAACTGTTGAAAACACCTAAACCTGTAAGCATAATAATTTCCAGATAATGACAATCAGGAGTTCTTAAACATTTTATAGCCCGGGACCCCTTTAACTATACAAATAATTCCATATACTTCATCAGTACATATTGATTTTATGAACATTAATAAATAGACAAAATATAATTGTATTGTATTTAAATAGATTCACAGAACTGTCCACTAACAGAACACATTGCATCCAGGTATAGTTACAGACTACGTGTTTCTCAGTTATTGAAGTTTGGATTAAACCTATTCAATTATAGTTACCAGTCAAACAGGCTAATAACTATAAGAACTCAGCAATTAATGATAATGTGATTTTCTCCACTGTACCTAAATAAAGATAATTTAAAAAAATAATAATTTGTTCCCCTGGGGTCCATTTTGAGAACCGCTGCTGTAGATTACAGAATATCTAAAGGCAATGGACTGGGTATAGAAAACATTACATTCATGTAGACATCACATTCATTGTATTTAATTATATATTTCTTCTAATATTCCTTTGAATGCTTTAGATTCTTAATCCACTGCAGCTTAGATTTATCTTCCAATTCAAACACTATCAACACCATGTTCAACAAAGGTTAAAGTTTCGTGGTTTATTTCTGATTGCCAGACGGTTCAGAAACAGAAAGAAACCCTGAAAGGCCACGAGGTTGTCAACAATACATGTTAATATCATGAACACTGAACACAGCATGTTTTGATGTATGCACCACTGTAAATTCTTTAAATTGTTGGAGCTGGAAGGACTTTTAAATATGCTCAGTTAATGTTTGTGTAAATAACATGACTTGGTGGTCTTGGCAAATGTGAATTCATCCAAGACTTAATTTTGTTGAAATACCGTTTTGTGAGGTCTAGCATAACTGTTTCTAAATTGAAGTAAGTTAAGTAGGTTGCATGATTTTATACTGAATATAAATATGAAAAAGTAGCTTGTTATTTGTGCATTTAGCCATTTTGTTATTATTCTGTACCAAGCAAAATGTCATGGGCTGGTCAGGTGGAATAATTTAACCAAAATTTTTCCCACTTGAGATCAGTTTATTATTGCAAATTTAGGATATATTTCTTGTGTGTTGTCTTAATTTTTTTTTAAATAATTTCTTTGGTTAAAAATTGTTGCTCTCACACAAAAAATTAACTGATTCAAATTGCTGTGATGTTTACACTAATTGTGAATACTGACATGATTTATGAGAAATGTAATAAACTTGTACATACTGCAGATAAAACCATTAAGCTATGAATGCTTTAATTTATGATTCCTCCATACAGAACGTATAGCAGGAATCTGAACAACACAGAACATTAACCACTGAGCCACTGCTGTCCACATGGAGATAACTCAGTAATCAGGAGATATGGACATTACTGTAACAGTGGATGGTCCCAGTGAATGATCATCAACAAATCTGGGCTATTACTCAAAATGAGCACTTCATAATTTCACTTTCTACTTTAAGATAACAAACTAGTCTCTTAGGTTTTACCAAAAGTCATGTTAAACCTGTTTTGTAAAAATAAAGAAAAGACAAACACAAATTTTGTAGAAATGAGAGAGGCTCCCACTGAAATGGTAAAAGTAATTTGTTATTGGCAGCACTGTTATGCTTCAATTAAAAATATGCATTATGCAATATATGCATTATTATTTATACATCCCATTAATCATATCTCAATGTAGGCTATGATTTTCACAATGACTAAAGACCATTGCAAATATGAAATACATCATGAAATAAGACAAAAAACATTTACTGCCTTTTACTGTGAACAACTGCTGAAAACATTCAATTATTGCCTATTGTCTTTATTTTAGCGGACTTACCTAGCAGCTTGTTTTCTCTGCTTCACATTTGAGTTAAAAAGGTTCTCAGATTAGTGGAAGAATATTAGTCTTTATACTGCCCATGCTTTAGGCATCATGGATATCAGCATTAATGATGTTGATGGTATTACATTGTGATGTTGATGGTATTACCTCCGACCTGCTCTTTAGATCTCCAAATACTGTACATAAAGAAGCGTTTCTGGACACTTGCATAAAATAAATGCAGATAGAATTTTTCTGCTCACCACACTCTTTAAATCTGACATTTGATGCCATAATCATAAAGACAGGGCATTCAGACAGTATTTCAACAGTTTGAGTTGAACTAATTGAGAGCAGTCAGTGATGTCATACTCGTACCTGCTAGAGACGGTTTTGTTGGAGCCCTTGCACATATGAAATAAAAGAAAACTATTGATTATTTTGACTGCTTGTCCATATAAATCTTCTTCCAAAACCAGCAGACTTTGGGCCACATTTTCATTCTTAAAAGTAAACCAAAACAATACAAAGTAAAGCAAACAACATAAAGGTTTATTCATTTGATTTTCTGCTAAAGTTGTTTCTTGACAGTGCAGTATCTGATATGCAGGGGTTCATATCCTCACTTTTAATTACAATCACATTTTTCGTTGCCAGTAGTGTATTTCAGATACATGAGAAATAATTCATACCACTGAATAAACTTAATAGTAATGTAAAATAAAAAGGCAGCAGCACCATTCATGTATACCAAAAAAAAGTCACTTCCAGAGGTGCCAGATTATAGCAGCTTTATTTTGAGGAAGTGTTGCACTGTTACTGCTGTCATGTCTTTATTATTCTAATCTACTATAATAGAATGCTAATCCCTAGGATCAATCACACAAATCTGGTTATCAAACAAAATAAAAAGTTCACACAAATAATAAAAGGTGATTTAAAAAGTGAATGTGCACCTGAAAACTAACACTATAGTACTACAGGCATGTTCCGCATTGTTCCTTTTTTCATAACCATGTTTAAAAAAAAAAAAAAAAAACCCATGGTAGATCATTACCTTTCTTCTATGAACTACTTGCCCCTGCATCCAAGTCAATGCATCATATCTGAGTGATTTAAATATGTTTATGATTCCTGATTCAGTCTCTGAGCACAATTTCAAGATAATAAAAAAAAAAAAAAATGCAACTTAACACATTTAAATCTTTCATTTCAATACTGTAATACTGTGCTTCTAACACAACGTGAATAACGCTAACGCTGATAATAACCCCCCTTAAAACCCCTTCCCCCTTGGTTTCGTCCTCCACCTCCATCTCGGCCCCATCCACCTTGTCCACTGCTTCCGTGTCCACCACTTCTATGTCCGCCTCCTCCATATCCACCTCTATGTCCACCTCCTCCATATCCACCACCTCCTCCTCCATATCCACCACCTCCTCCACCACGTCCTCCACCTCCTCCATATCCACCACCTCTGTATCCACCTCCTCCTCCTCCTCGGTCCTGTCGCTTCTGCCATGGTGGCATCTCAGGAGGAGGGGCTTCAATCTCTGAGGGTCTTCCTCCTCGATCAGGAACCCTTCCCATCAGTACCTTGGGATTAATTGGCAAACAGAAAATTCCTGAGCTGAGGAACGGTTAGGTTTATAGTATTTAATGCTAAAATGGGACATGTGGATTTCACTGAACAAAATAATGGTTCACAGAACTTGGCTCAAATAGTAGACACCAACTACAATTCATTTATGTCATTTAATATTTAGATATAATATTACAAAACACTATTGAATGTTTATAAAGATGGCATGAGAATTCATTGAGAACTGTAAGAATTGAACTGTATACAAAACTGTGTAGCGACGGGGCATGGTTGAGCGCTAGTTTGTGAATGGAGGGTGTTGTCATGAGAATGAGTGGTAAGGATGAGCATGCACCTGTAGGTGATTTACTAACAAGTGCTTTGTGTTTAAGTGAGTGGTGGAGAGGAGATTAATGGGGGTGACGAGAGAGACCCGTCAATGACGCTGAAAAGCATGTGCAGAAGATGAAAACATTAATAAAGTAATAAAGTAAGAACAAGTGCAAGCCTGCCTCCTGTTTCCTCATTTCCATCCGAACCTGTAAGTGTCACAATATATTATATGTGCACAAACATATCAAGAACCTGGAACTGCCATGATCTACTTTGCACTCACCTTGTTCACAGCGCAGGCAGTCCGCTCCCTGCAGGACTCACTGCTGGTCTTCACCATGTGGCAGATATCTTCTCGTGCTGCCAACAGGTGAGCAAGGCTTATTGATGACTTTAATGTCAGTGAGTGTCTCTTTGGCTGATATGCCCTGGCCATCGTGTCAGTTTTTGCCTGATGATAAAGAATGAAAAAGAATTTATTTACTTGATATATACTCACCGACCAATTTATTAAGAACAGATTAACACCTATACATTTATGCAATTATCCAATCAGCCAATCTGTGGCAGCAGTACCATGCATAAGATCATGTAGATAGAGGATACAAGAGCTTCAGTTTATGTTCACATCAAACATTAGAATGGGGAAAAAGTAATGTCAGTGACTTTCACCATTGCATTATTAGTAGTTCCAGATGGGCTAGTTTGAATATTTCAGAAAAATACTGATCTGCTGGGGCTTTCATGCTCAACATGAAAACGTCTCTAGAGTTTACACAGAATGGTGCGAAAACCCACACAGTGAGCAAAAGTTCTCTGTGCTGAAACACCTTGATGAGAGAAGTCAGAGAAGAATGGCTCAAGCTGACGGGAAGACTACAGCAACTCCAATAACCACACTTTACAACCACTGTGAGGAGAAAAGCATCTCCAGAATGCATATGTCGATCTGTGAGGCAAACGAATTATGTTAGCAGGAAACCACATCAAGTTTGTTCTGATGAATCTCAATTTCTGCTGTGACATGCAGATGGTAGGGTCAGAATTTAGCATCAGCAGCATGAATATGCGTTCTTATGCGATCTTGCATCCTTGTGAACTCGTTCTATGTCATCACCCACTGCCAAAGTTCAATGGCAGTGTGTTGAGTTATTTTGAGGGGACAGCAAATTTACACTGTACACTCACTACTTTATATTGTAGCAAACTGTCATTTCTTCAGTGTTGTCACATGAAAAGATATAATCAAATATTTACAAAATTGTGAGGGGTGTACTCACTTTTGTGAGATACTGTATTATATATATATATATATATATATATATATATATATATATATATATATATATATATATATATATATAAAAATAATAATATATGAGGCTGTTGAAAAGTCAACTTTATCCTTCTGAAGTATTTTAATTAAACTACACAAGCTTCCATCCTTAGGTAACGGTAAGTTCGTTAGCATGGTTTTTAGTTAACGTGAGGTCGCAGTTGAAAACAGAGAGCTTACTACATTAAAACATGCTTAATTAACTTTTGGTTAATCAGCCATTAACAGTAAATCTATTAACCAGCTAAAACATATTACTTATGGAGCAATGAAGAGATGAGGACCCTGTCCCATTACAAGAAATGGTCCATTGCTCAACAGGAAGCTCACAATACATCGATGTCCTCCTGTCCGTCCGAGATCATTCTTTCACGGTAGCCTGGCGAGACCGGTCTTCACGAGAACACAAGCTTGTTCTTTGCATTCTTAGAGTTGAGAAACAGCTCATGAACCCAACCCGACTTGTGTCGACAGTTCAGGTTGATTTTGATGGCCTAATTGTGTGGGGAGTGTTTTGTTGGCACACACTTAGTCTAGAAAACCAAGCAAGCATTATTTGAATTCCACAGCCTATCTGAGTGTTGTTGTTGACTACATTCCATCTCATAATCACTACTCCAGCCTGATAATGCCTCAGGTCACAAAGACACTGTCTCAAACTAGTTCCATGAACATGACAAAAAGTTCAGTGTATTACAATAGCCCATTGAGAATATTTGGGATGTTTCAGGAGTTACACAGCATGAATGTGCAGCTGAGAAAACTGCAGCAATTATGTGATGCAAAAAATGTTTCTCACACTTTGTGGAATCCATGCAACAAAGAACTGACGCTGCTCTAAGACCAAAGGGCTATCTTACCCAGTATTAGCATGGTGTTCCTAATAAAGTGGCCTGTGAATGTATACTTGATTTGCATTTCCACTGACCCTTACATACTTAAGGGAAAACTTTAACAATTTTGTACTACATGAGTGAGTAAAGCTAAAACACCAAATCATGACACACAGAAACATGACACAGAATGGCAGAAAGCTGCAGCCTAACGTGCCTTGGCTCTGTCTGACCAGCTGAAAGACTGCACAGTCACATCCAACCGCTTGATCAGCATGCGCCGACGACACTCATAGTCTGCCAAAAGAACACCATTTATCTTCTCCAGCTGTCTCTGAGGATACAAAACAAGTCAATTATTAGAAATAACAATCCATGAAGTGTAACCACTTACACTAGACATGTTCAAATGACTGAAACCCACTCACTCCTGTGATCTGAGTAATCTTGCCAGTTCCTGCAGTTTATTAGTTTTACTTACATCTGCTGACATCACTTTCTAATGAATTTAGTTGGCTCTATCGCCAAACAATATACAAATTAGTCATTTAAACAGGAGCCATGCTAAGCAGGATAAAGCATTTACTAAAGATGAATGAATATGGTAAACGCCTCATGTAGCCCCTTGCAAGCTATTTTCCGTGTTCAATATACTCCCATGTTAATAAATATCATCTTTCTTGCTCCTTCAAGCTTCATATCTGACCACCTGCTAATGTAACTTTTTTGTGGGGTTCCACAGGACCTTAGTCTCAATGCACGTCTCTAAGTTACACCATTATGATTCTGCAAAATATCCACTATTCACGCACATCTACATTCTCTCAGAGACAACACAATGTGCATCTTGATAAATACAGTCCGTCGAGCATTTCACGGTTTTGTGATTGCAGAAATTAACGCAAAATCAAGCAAACTCTGCAATATTCTGAGAAACGTACAATTTTTCCAAAATTACCGCAGATTTTGGCCAAGACACGTCATATAACGTCGTCATCACAGCATGCATTGAATCAAAGCCTTCTTCGATTCATGTGCGTGGAACATGAGTACAGCTATAAGGTCTCATTTACCAACAAACATCACTGTGAAAGGCCGTGCAAAACAATTTAGCGCAACTGCAATTTCACCAATTCAATTAATTTACCGCAAAAAAGCACAAACCTCTGCAAACTGCCTTGCATTGGAGGGGAGCAGCAAAATCAAGCATTTTCAGCCACAACAATCACAAGAACACTCCGCAAAATCCTGTACAGACTGAGTATACGTCTCACTGGTGTATTATTCTGAATTGATCTGCTTGTTGTAGCATACAAGCCATTCACACAGACCACATACATTTCTGTGATACTAAAGTTCGGTGTGAAATACTTACCCACTGCTCACTATTAAGGGACTCCTTTAACACTGGCTTTCCAGTGTGCTTCTCTGGAACTTTCTTCAGCAAAACCTTTACCTGAATCAACAATTAAGGCAAGTCATCAACATTTAACAAACTAAAAAAAAAATTGATTACAACTGCAAAATGCAAGTTTTCACAACCAAAACATAGATGTTGCCAGCTCTGTGTACATTCTGAAGGTGATTTAATGGATTTAAAAAAAATTGAGACACTGTGAAATATTTCATGAGACAAAAGTACATTATTCTTTAAATGTGAGACATTTGCAGTAAAATTACCTCATTTTCTATAGAAGAAAACAAGTCTGTTGTTTGCTGTTGGTCTGGCTCTGGGAGTTTCAGCACTTTGCAAATTGCTTGGAGGTCTTGAAGAGGCGAGATCTTTTTCTCAATCTTTGTGTCTTTAACTGTTTTGCTTGTTATAATCTGCATGGCCTGAAGTTCTGATACTAAAAACACTGCAAAAACAACACTGTTCAGTCACAACTGTAACTCATTTTGATTTAAAAATCATGGCCTTACAGTGACATACGAGTGATGAAACTTACAAAGGATTTTCAGATGCTCCTTTTTGGTCTTCAGTTCCCCATCAAGTCCCTTGTATGGACAAAACAGCTCTTTTAACAGTTTGCTTAATTCATGTTTTGCCTTTTCAGGATCATCTGTAAAAACACATCATGGATAGATAGGCCTTAAGGTTATAAAGTTAGAACAAAAGCAAAAGACAAGTGCTATGGACTATACCTTACTGTACTAAATGCCTAAATGTACTAAAAGCATTATATAACAAACAGTTTAGCCAAAAGCCTAAATAACCCAAAAAAAACCCCAAAACAAACAAACCTGGTATTTCTGATTTCTGATCCTTGGTATCGCAGTGTTGAAGTTTTGATGATAACCATGTACACACATGTGCAAACTCCTGAGAGTTAAACCCTTGCTCACATGCTGCAGAAAGTGTCTTTTCATCAAGGGAACCACTGTAGCTGTGAAATAAACAGTATGGCCTAAAACTCAACAACAACAATTATTAAGACTCAAATAGTGAAAAAGACAATGCTGTTTCAGTCATCATAAAACAAATTTCCCTCAGCAATGTTTTATGTAAGACAGATGACGGTTCCCAGTGTGCATTCCCCAGGGATCTGTCATGTAAAGCCAACATCACTATCAGGTATTGTCCTTAAAGGGTTTTTTTTTTTTTTTTGGACTTCTAAGCCTAAGTAGTAATCACTAGGCGTGTTTCTAATAGGATTTTTATTTCCCGACTCCACTTTCTAACTCTTTAAACAATATTTTGATGGTCTTAAAAGGCATTAACACCTGTTATTTTATTTTATTAATTTATTTTTTGATTATCATTATTGCCCATTCTCCCTTCTCATGAGCTCCTCGCACAGCACAGGTTAACGTTCCTAGCTAACGGTGCTTAGCTACCGTTCCAGCTACTCTAAATTAAAGGTATGTAAATGTATTTATTTTACTTACCCGACTTGATCAAGTCCATCAAGTATGTCGCATTCCATTGCACAAAATCAAAACCAAATAATAAACTTAAACAACCATAAAGGTAAGTGAGAGATTGCGCAGTTTAGATTCAAGCGCGCAGCACATGTGTGCATCAATAATACTTCCGTAATGCAACAAGATCCAGGTTCGACAGTTCCGTACTCCGCTAGTTACATTGAGCTTTATACAATTTAATATCACTATTTTATTCTTTATTATTATTATTATTATTATTATTATTATTATTATTATTATTATTATTATTATTATTATTATCTCTGACATTTATCCATCAAGCTGAATCAAGTTATTTCAAGCTCTCCAATCTGAACGTCACACAGTATGACACAAAATGTATCTTGTGTGGTGGGTTGAGTGAGAGAGAGAGAGAGAGAGAGAGAGAGAGATCATGCCAACACGTAGAAATAATATAATGCATTATATTTTAAAGAATATTATATCAGGTAAACTGGGACCGTTTAACTTGGTGACATTTATCTCGCCCAATAAGTGAAAGTCTTGAGCTACCAAGAACTGCTTGGTAGAAATAATATAACTTAATCCATGTAACTTCATAAACGGGATGTGGTAAGCAATAAACACAAAGCATACACCAAAAATCTTGAAGTAGAAAAACTAAAATATGTTTTAGATAGTCTGAACCCCCCCCCCCCCCCCCCCCCCCCGAATCCCCCTAGGTTATAAAATTGTCATGACTCATACAGTCTACATATTTATGACATACATAAGCATAAAGCTAGTTAAAAGCCATGCTTCTTTAGAATATGATAGAAATGTTTTCCCTCACGTGTTTCCCTCAACATTTTAAGGATTTCAGAAATGTATTATGTATTTTGTTTTATTAATGGCAAGAACATTTAGACAATGTGGAAATTTCAAAACTCAGCAAATTGAATTTTACTCATAGGCTATAGAAGCCAATATGAGTGACTCTATTCATGTGAGAAGTATTATTACATTTATATAATGTCTCCCAGAAACATAAAATCATAAAGATCATTAAATGATGAATTACTGAATTATTTAATAATTAATTTTAACGTAATGTACAGTGAGTGCCAGTCGAAACGTCTTGCTGAATGGCCAGACTGATTCGAGCTGAGAGGAAGGCTATGGTTGTTAATAAGCACACTTTACAACTGTGTTGAGCAGAAAAGCATCTCAGAAACCACAACACAACGTGCATTAAGGCAGATGGGATACAATAGCAGAAGGCCACTGCCTGGTCTTTTTCCAATCTTCAACTTTCCAGTTTGCTGTGTCAGTTGTAACCTCAGGTTTCTGTTCTTACTTGACGCCTGTGGTTTTCTGTTGTTGTAACCTATTCGAGAACAAGATTTGTTGTGCATTCTGAGATGCTTTTCTGCTCACCACAGTTGTAAAGAGTTGAACTAATCTGACAATTCTCCTCTGACATCTCTCATCAACAAGGTGCTTCAGCTTGCAGAACTGCAGCTCAATGAATGTTTTTTTGCACCCTTCTGAGTAAAGTCTAGAGACTGCTGTGCAAGAGAATTCCAGGAGATCAGCAGTTTCTGAAATACTCTAACCAGCCCACCTAGCACCAACCACCATGCCACGGTTAAAGTCACCGTGATCACATATTTTACCCCATTCTGATGTTGGATATGAACATTATCTGTGTATTTTCAGTGTACACCAAGTTAATTTAAACATCAGTATGCTTATTATCAGTGACTTCATAGTACACTTACATTTTATAACCACTCGAAGACATAATTTTTATTCGATAAACAATTTAGTCCTTATTAACATAGTTGGCCTATACCTACCTCTGTTTCCCATTTGTGAAATTCAGTCCTACATCAAACAACTTCTTAGCAGGTACACAGGGCAAAATATACTGAATACTGATACTGATGTACTACACACACACATGCACACAGCTGAGAATACATTAAAACTCACCTTTTATTATGGTAATGTTATTTTATATGTCAAATTACAAGTGTATGATGTAACAAAAACAGTTACAAACATTTGTATGCATATTTACATTATATATTTATGAAACGTAACAAGCTACATCTGTATAAAGAAAATAACAACTATGACATGAGTTACTGAACTATAAATATTACATCATATACTTGGTATTTTTCAAACCATGATACAAATACCTAGACGTGTATAAACCAATACAACCATAGCAAGAGCGGTTAAGTTTGGGATGGAACTTCTGATGGACGTGAGGCACTTTTTCGAGGTTGTCAGTGGGTGAAGCAGATGGCACTAAAACTCAGAGATGCAGATAAAGAACCAGGCAGTGTTCATAGTGGAATCATCAGAGTACCATTTATACTGCAATTACCATAACACAAATGTCTTCACAACTTCAAACTTATCACGTGAGCTTTACATCATCAAGCGCTATGAAAAGGGGTGGGGGGGAAAGCCTAGCTACATGTCAGTGCACCAAAGCGTCGAAGAATTCCAAAGAAACCACTAAACTGCTGTGAACATAGCTGTTGTTTTTTTTTTTTTGTTTGTTTACATCACACTGAAATGACAGATTTACATAAGCATTTCTCTAAACAGTAAAGAATGTTCATCTTTTATGCATTCCAGAGTTATACACAAAGTCCAAGAGTTCAAAAATAAAAGACTAGCAGCAAGTGGTTAAAAACTGAAGACGGATAAATGCTAAGTTAACGGCAAAGTGGAAAGGAAGCAAAGAAAGCAGACAGGTTGCATATTAAATACAGCACATTACATGTGGCTTCACCGTGCTGCTTAATGCAGAATGAAACTAGGCATTACAGTATCTGTCTACAATATAATTGTATGGATGTGGCCTATTCTACATGTCTTCTCAGCCAGCAAGTTTTGTTAAGGTTCATCAAACCTTGGTTCAGCTTGCGACATAAAAACAAACACGCAATCCCAAACAGTATGGGATGGATAGACTTTAAAAAAACAAACAAAAATAAAACCTGGAAACTCAAAAATGGGTGTGCTTAACGAAAAAGACAAACATAAGAAAACATTTGTGATCATCAAATCCAAAGAACGATTTTAGTTTTAACAGTCATTCATAGCTGAATTTTATTCCTCTCAGCGCATAATTAGTGATTGTTTCTAGCAGCTTCATATGACTAAACCTTTGAGAAGTGGACTGCCACTACTGTACCTTCTCTAGCCTTCTTTCTGCAATACAAGACTAGAGAGAATCTCTAGTAAAAGCTCGATCATTTTCATCATGTACGCCCTCTACTTTCAATGTGAAATAATACTAAAAAGGTGACCTATGTACATAATGCTGTCAACTCAAGCTATAGTATATACTGACAGCAGTGATAAATACAACTCTCTCTTTAAAAATTTGAATGGGATTATTATTGTTGCTTAAATATAGTGTTACATATTTACATAAGGTTTTTGAGTTTGGTACCAAGATTAACATCTACAATATTAAAGTGTCACATCACCGACTTTTACGAAGAGATCTAAGTGTTTCTCATGGAAATATTTGCATAGAAAGTAAAGTGTGTTGATGTAAAATGAACAGGGAGATCAGAGAACTGGAGTATGGAACGCCTCGTACTGGCCTTTTCGAAATTGGGAGCAACTTTCCTGCTAACAGGAAAAAACAACAACTTAATTTGGCTAACATATACACAGTATCGTGCAAAAGTCTGGGGCACATGCAAAGAAATACTGTAAAGCAAAGGTGCCTTCAAAAAAATTATTAAATTATATGTTTCTCCATAAAAAAAAAAAAATACTATAAAGAGCGATAAACAGTAATAAATGAAACAGAGGCAATATTTGGTGTGATGACTATTTGTTAAAAAAAAATAATAAAAAAAAATAAATAAAATAGTCTCAGGTAGAATTAGTGCAGTTTTATAAGGAAATGAGCTGTAAGTTTTACTGAGTATTTTGCAGAACCAGCCACGGTTCTTCTGGAGACTTTGACTGTCGCTTCTTATTTTTGCAGCAAAATCCAGCAGCCATCATGATGTTTTTTTGTCTGAAAGTTTCTCTTCATTTAATACGCTGCTTTCGTTACTGACATACCAACATTTTTCTGTAACATTTCATTTTGTGCTGGAAAACTAATGTTTGGAAATCTAAAATGTTTTTGTACTGACTCGATAATGTAGAAGTCATAAAATAAAAATCTATAACAAAGAACAAAGTTTGTACTAAAAGATAGGTTGCCTAAGACTTTTGCACAGTACTATATTTTATATATATAATGTATATGCATGTGTGGGTAGGAAATTTTCAAAAATGCAGTGTCTAGAAAATTTTGTCTCATAATTCCTGATAATGCCTTGCTTGACATGGGGTTTGTGAGTCTGCAGACCTTCCTTAAACAAGGAAGTGATTTATAGTGTTGAGAGAAATATTTGCATGTTACAGCAAGTCTCAAATGATATTAAATCAGGTCAGTTTGTGTTTTTTTTGTTTCATTTGTGTGCATTGAGAAATGGGGAAAAGTAACTCTCTAAACTATGACAAAGACTACATACTAGACGGAATATAAAACGTGGACATGAAGCTGTAACCAAAGCTTGGAAGTGAGTGCTTTTATAAGGGGCATTTGAATGAAGAAACTCAAATACAGGGATATCCCATTTTAAATCGATACAAGTGCCTTGTTCGAGAATAGAAATTGGACACCCTCTGAACCATGATCATTAAAATACCAAAATGGGTGGTCATGTCGTCTAAGAAAAAAAAACTTGCTGGTTGAGCACAATTTCAGCTTGAAAATAAGTAAAAAGCTGAAAAGAACCCAGTTTCGCTCTGATAAACATGAGATGAAATTGAAAGTCAAATGTACATTTCCTGACTAATTGGTCTCTCAATCTCTTGCTGACATGGAAATGAACCAGGGATAAACGTGGACAGCTGTATTACGTCATCAATCACTCTATGCTGGAATGCACCTGTGTGGTCCAAATAGTCTTGCCAATTAGAGAAGGATGCATTTTAAACATTAGCACGATTAATAACAAAGGCTATATGTCATACTACCATTTCAAAAGAAATGACGTTACTGTCTCTTACAAACAAAGAAAAGAAAAGCAGGAAACACACACACACACACACACACACACACACACACACACACACCCATTACAGAAATTGAAATTTGCACTGCTAAAACTTGCCCAAAGTGTTTTAGTGTATGTACCATTATTCATGAGGGTTACCTTTCACGGGACTAGTGCATGTTTTCTTTTGTCTAATAATTACACAGTCAGCGAAGGCTCCAGTCGAAAGAGAAGGCCACTTTAACCCTACTGCAAATTCACAAAAAGCAAGAAAATATCCCTTTTAGCATACCCATACAGCAGATCCTCTGTATGCACAACCAGTTTTGATTTCTTTGTTATAGTTTTGATCTCTGTACAAAAGACAACATTCCTTCACAAAGGTTACACGCGATTCGTAATGAAAGTCTGACATCTGTATGTCAAGTGATTTTGTCTCTTTTTTTATTTTTGCTCATTTCGTGATTCGCGTTCATTCCATAAACGCCTTCCCTTCCGTAACGAGCTCCGTGACGTGAGCTCGAGAGCCCAAGAAGATCCGGTCATTGGCTTCTGCTGCTCTCGGCCAAATCAAATCTCCAAAGCCTCCAAAGTGGCGGGTGGAGCACCTCACCCGCCTCAAGGGGTGAATGAAAAAAGAAAAGCGACGGCGGCGGTTGTTTCTTCACGTGGCCGTGTATTTCTCCCCCGTCGGCTCGGCTCAGCCGGCGGCCTTGTGCTTGCCACCGCAGCAGTGGCAGGCCTCTCCACAGTGGTGACAGGCCCGCAGTGGTGGGTAGCAGCACATGCAGGGTGCGATTATGGATAGGCCGAGCAGAGCCAGCCAGCGCACACAGAACTGCTCTTCGCTGGAATCGCATGAGCATGGGTCCGAGAAGTCCCCCTCCGAGTCAGACATGCAGTGGTAGAGCATGCTCTCTGCGCACAGCATGCAGCTCACCTTGTAGATGCACTGCTTGATGGGGTCAGGCGCGTCCTGGCACTCCCCACGTCGGTTCTCCTCATGGTTGAACATCTCACGGCAATATATGCAGCGCGAGCGCTCGCCGTCCTCCCGCCTCCTCCGAGACTTCTTGGACTTTAGTAGAGGCGAAGGCTGCTGAGTTTTGATCGAGTCCTTGGTGCCCGTGCGATGCTCGGAGCCTTCCAAAAATGAGTACTCACTTTTCTTGCTGTCCAGTTTGGTAAATGTGGTAGAGAAATCAGCGTCGTCACGCTCTGTGTCCTGCTTCCACATGACCGGGTGCCTGTAGTCCTCATACCCGCGGATGAGGACATCCTTGCGGGGGTTGATCCGAACAACCTCTTCGTCATCCATGTGAAAGCTCACGTGGCGTGTCGAGGAGAAAGAGACCTAAAACGATAAAGAGCACAGAAAATTAGAAGGATTGGGTCAGGTAACAGTAACGTCAAGAAATGCAGTTTGTCGAAGGCTTGAACTGACCTGCGGGGGCAGATAGCGATGGCTGGGGCTGGAGAACTCCTCAAACGGCTGAGCACGCACATAACAGCTACGGAAAGGCTCCGTGGACACCACTCGGCTGTGCGGAGAGAACGGCTCTCTAATGGGCGTGCAGATAGAGGGAGGCTCCTGATTAACCTGAAAAATGAAGAATCGATATTTACAGCCTCTGATTACATGCACCTGCCCTCACAAAGATCAACCGGTAGTGCAATAGCTGATAAAATAAATCAAATAAAACAAAAAAAAAAACAAAACTATCAAGTGTTCTCTTTCCTTCCACCAGGTGGAGTCTGATATCCAGCAACAACATTGGCATGGGAACATTTTCATGAGTACTTAGTTTCTGTTGTCCTTGCAAACGTTCCCAGACACATTTTTATAGGTGCAGATTCTGCAAGTATGCCCTTATCAAACACAGACACCTCCAATATGCCAGATAAAGTAGCTCAGAGAACAGGAATGGATTCTACATACCCAAAACCCTAACCTGATGCTTTTGTTGTAAATACATATTGTGTCCAGTGTTCAAAATAAAAGAACAACAACAAAATTATAATATATATTATATTTATATATATATATATATATATATATATATATATATATATATATATATATATATATATATATATATATACACACACACACACACACACACACACACATACATACACACCCTCCCTTTTTTTTCCTGGCAATATACCTTGTTGGTCAACCTTGTAGGTTTTTTTCTTTTTGTATTATTATGTTCACAGTTTGGGACTATTGATCTTCAAACTTTCATCATCATCCAAGCACACACACACACACACACACACACACACACACACACACACACACACACACACACACACACACACACACACCCCCAATGAAATGTCCATATCGCTGCTGCATTAACATCTGATCAGCAGTGGTTCTGGGGTGGTCCCTTTCCAGTGGTGGATGGAGTCAGGGGAGCTGACAAATTGTGCATAGCAACAGATGTACTACAGTGAGTAATTATATACCTACAAAAGGAAACTATTTGGTAGGTGTAGAAGATAAAATTGGTGTAGCTAGAAAGTAGGTGTACCTCATAAACAGGAAAAGGGATTGTATACATATTCAGAAATGTATGCTGTCTAACAGATGGTCATTCATCCACCGGATACTAGAGGAATGTTGCTGAGATGCAGCATGTAAACAAGAAAGAGGCGAGCAGCTTTGAGAGTCTGGTGCGAGTTAAACCTGACCACCTCCACCGCAACACAGGAGGAGGAAGTTCCCAAAAAGCTCATGGAAGTGGGGAGCTATCATGAGGCTGGAAAATTGATATCTAAATTACAGCGTGCGCATCGGAGAAGCCGCATGAGCTTGCAGCTTTTAGGGCAGGCATCTTTCTCTCTCTCTTTTTCTCACACACACACGCCCACACCCACCTACATCCAGGTTTTTCTGCTCTCTGCATGTGGGGGAGGCTGCTGGCACTGGTTAGTCAGTGCTGTGTGTAAAGTAGCCCACGCCAGTGTTTTAACACACAGCGGAAATCTGGTTTGCTCCCAGCTGCTGCTACAGTAATTACTGTCCTGTGGTTGCTAAGAGATGCTTCCTTTGACTCCCCCCTCACCCCCCACCCCTTTTTCTTTTTCTTTTAACGTAAAAGCACACATACAAACACAGTATGAAGAAGGGCAAAAAGGGAGTGAAGTGAAAAATGGAGTGGAGAAAATGGTGCATGCATTTGTATGTTTGATAGAGAGAGAGAGAGAGAGAGAGAGAGAGAGAGAGAGAGAGAGAGAGAGAGAGAGAGAGAGAGAGAGATAGAGAGAGAGAATGCACGGCCAATGGGTCTGCCGGGGGAATGTCATAAACCAGCTCCAGCTGGAGAAACGCAGTCCAGAACTTAAAAAGCCAGATGACAGCTGTGTGTGCGCGTGTGTGTGTGCGGTGGGAGGAAGGGAGGAGAGTTAGGCAGTTGAAATGAGAACCAGACTTGGAGTTCCTTTTAAAGCCCTTGCTGCAGAGTGGCCTGAGCCCGAGCATATGCAGGGGCAAATCTGGTTGTGATCTACCCACTGAGCACTGTGGGAGATAAGAACTGAGGCCTGGCAGCGCACCAGCAGGAGTAGAACGCACATTCGCTTGCTCTCTCTCCCTTTCTTTTTCCTCCGCTTTGCAGAATTGCTCTCTATTCATGGCATGTGTGCACAGGTCTGCTTATCAAATACAAAGTCACACGTAATAGCTCTTTTTCACATGCTCTCAAGGACTTGCAACAGTTTGAAGGTTTTTACACTGAACTTTTGTCTTTAGGATCAAACCACTTGAAGGAAAAGATTAAAAGCTGATGCAGAGCGATCACGCTATTTACGTTATGTACCCAAGAAATCTCAAATGTGCCGCTCTACAAAAATATACTTAACAACATTGCCAATTAACATAAAAGACAACTTTTATGGATGGGAAAGTCTGCTTAATGCCAGATTTGGCAAGACTTGTTCTCCTTTTCCGAGTTTACTGCCTCCCCACAAGATGATTTTCCTGTACACAACTTCCTTACTTAGGGAGGGAGAGGAGACGGCAAACAAATTCTTGGCTCAAACTAAGATGGCTGCAATCACACCAGGAAAGCACACACTCGGCTCCCAGAGGCCAAATCTTCAGGCATTTCTATCTATTCAAGACAAGGGAGCAATTCATCTTATCTGTGCACTCTTTTTTTTCTGAAAGAGCACACCAAGAGTTTGCATTTATTTATCCTAATTCTTCTAAGCACCCACAAGACCGAGAAGTCTGCAGTTAATGGACAGATCATGATTTGTAACTTGGAGGCAAAAAAAAAAAAAATACAGCTAATAAGCCTCAAGAATGGCTTAAAAAGTAGAGGTGCACCGATGTATAAAGGCTATGGGCTTTTCACGCTATGGGCTATCGGCTGATAGTTCATAAACATCCGATGATCAGGGCCGATTATATCCTGTTAATCAAAAGAGGGCGGGAAAACACATAGATCACGTGCTGTGTGTAAAGATGTCTCGTGTGGAATGATGACAAAACTGCAGTTTGTAATCTCTGTAAGCTCTGCACTGCTAAAATTTTACACCGGAAGTGAGCAGAAGTGAAGTGGGAGTTTCGGCGTAGAGTCTATTTATTTATTTATTTTTTGCTGCTCTGCTCGTGCTGAATTAAAGTGCCAATACACCATTGAAAGATTTAAATGAAGATGAGTTGACAAAAAAGTAGTGTGTGTATGTGTATATATATATATATATATATATATATATATATAGAGCACAGAAAAATATATTTGTAGAGTAGAATATTTCATATCCAGTTAATGTTAATATATAATAAAGTTTATATTGTATATTACCAGCTTGAGGTCAATGATGACGTAGAAATGCTTTTGTTTGTGGTGAGTGAATGTGAAGCCTAACAGGAGGGTTTCAGTCAGTGTTAATATGAATTAATAATATTCAATAAATTAAGAAATCTTACTTTAATCTTTATTTAGTTAATGTGTTAATATTCATTAGAGTAATGTGTTTTCTGCTTATGAGACCAGTTACTGTAAAACAACTTGTTGAAATGGAGAGAATAAAGTTTTTATTTGCATTTCCTTCAGAATTGTTGAATTAATTATAATTAATTTAAAAGAAGGCATAAAAGGCAGAACTATCGGTGTCGGCCGATATCACTCTGAATAATCGGTTATCGGTATCGGCTGAGAAATTTAGTATCGGTGCATGTCTACTTAAAAGCATTTCTCATTTTCAGGAATACCACATAACATCCCTTGAGTCAGAAGCCCATTTTGCTAGTCACAGTGGATCGGTGCAGGATGGTGCTTTGGCGAATGTGTAATTGTTTTGTCCGCGCCGTTCTGGAGGCTGAGGCGTGTGAATGACTAAGTGTTGTGCTGCGTCCTGGCTCTGTAACCCCAGCGCTGTGCTGGTGAATCACCATGGCTACATCCTCAGTGGCTCCCCGCATCCCTCCTCCACTCTCTTGCCGCCTAGCAACAGCAGCGCCATTGGAGCTGACGCATCACTGATCCCAGGTAATCTCCACAGCCCTTTTCTCTATGAATGAAGTCAAATTCCAGCATGGTTGAGGACTAGGACACTAAAAAAAAGACCATAATCTGCCTTAACATATTATCTCTGCTTGAATATGTTTAAACACTGTAGCAAGGTGATAAAGCTACACGTTGACAGAGTTCAGGATTTAGAACTTTGTGGTTAAAAAAAAGCAAAAAAACAAACTGATTTCTATCCAAAATGAGGAAATATCATGGCAGAAGATCAGTCCTCTCCTCGCTGGTAAGAGAACTATTTTTCTACAAAAAATAATAATATATCAATTTATGATTTTATGAAGTATACTTTGACATAAAAGACAGTCACACCTCTCCGGAAGTGCAAAATTAGGAATACTTAGGAAGAAATATATGGGGAAAATAGTAATAAATGTGTCATAAAAGAGAAAGAATTGTACTATTAAAAGTATTCTCCTATTCCCACATTGCATCGTATTTGTGATAGTTGTGATAACTATGAAATGTGCAGAACCTGAAAGCTGAAGAAAAAAAAATCCAGATCAGATCTTTAAAAAAAAAAAAAACTGTTCTAAAATGAATACATCCACATGGCAGACTTCTGGACTCCTCCAAAAAGCAGTTATATGAAGTCGAAAAGCTGTTCCATGCAGTCACTTTTTGGAACCGAGTGCAGATACGACAGAACAAAAACTTTTTGTTTTCTTCAACACATTGTACTGACCCATATCTATGTAGCCCATAAGGAGCAATGCACTTGAGACAGAAGATTAGGCCTGTCCAAGGGGAAAATTTCATCACCACCCGTTTGCGAAAATGAGTCACGATATCTGTTGACTGCTACACGCTTCTGCTATACCAGGTGCCGATATCATTTCACACAACATTTGGTAATGGAGGCTGGAGTGTTCTTTGATTTTTTTTTTTTCAGATACCGACCACTCAAAATGGGTGCCAAATGACTAAGGGGCATTAGGCAGGCATGTTCACCACATCTCGGTCTGCTAAGCCTTGGCCACTTCGCATTAAACCTTGTGGTTGACTCACCTGTAATCCATCTTCAGGAACCTCTGAGTCACTGTACACCGGACAGCCTGGAAAGTGAAAAGAGAATAAATGAGTGAGATGCTTGTGGACAGAGCAGTACTGGGAACATATATTCTGCAATTCTGAACGTATAGGGTAAATGTGAGTTGTACTATTGTAAATTCATCAATGAATGCACTTTACTGATCCACAAGTGGACATTTGCGTAAGAAGGTGTTTGGAATATGGATTATCAAACTGATATCTAAAATCAGTCTGCAAACAGGAAAAAGACGGTATGAAATTCAGGGGAAAAGACTTTTCCAAGTATTAGTTAGTACGAACTAATATCTCCCACCATATCTACACAGAATCACCCTAAATCTTGTGATTTTGTGATTATCCGACGAATTATAGGTATCATGACCTGCCTAGGTCTGCACCAGCACGGCGAGATCTAGAGGAGAAAACCATGAGGGCAAGTGAAGGAAAGACAGAGAGGTGGCGCGCAGCTTGGATGGGAACGGCTTTGAGTTTCCTGCAGCACGACTCTGCCGGTGCCAGGCCACTGTGCTGGATGAGCCATGTGCCTGGTTGCTATAGCAACAGCGCCCTGCAAAGCTGCCACGCTGCAGTGCGGGCAGTGGAGCAATGCAACAGGAATACAGAGGAACCTGAGCGAGGCATTACACAACACAACCGGGCCTGAAATACATGAGAGCAGCCCACCCCATCTGCTGAGTGTGCTCCGAACCGCAGCCTCCAGAATATTCCACCAGAACCAAAGAACAGCTCAGACATTACGAGAACTAGAGACAGACTGGACTAACGCTTACGTTAGTTCAGTGTGGTCTGCCAAAATAGAGGGGATTCTTTAGTATAGCCTACATTAGCCATTTTCTGCCAAAAACCCAAGTCCGGTGAATATAAACAGGATAGAAGTGTGTACAGCAGTGATGTTTACAGGAAAAGAATATTGCTTCTCCCTCCATCATATCCAGTTCAACACTTATTTATATGCTATGTCTAGTGTTTTTACTCATAGCAAGTGTCATTTGGTGCCTAAAAAAAAGCATTATATAAATGAAATTAATTATTCATACTGCTTCCCTGCTAGCTATAACTGCCATCTCTGACATTTGGTAAGGAACACGCTCAGCATCAAAAGCTGCCAGACCAAATCAACCCCTCCTCCAGTCAAACTGGTGCTCCCCTGTCCGCTCCACAGATTCTGTTCATCCCCCAGGTGACCACGCCTTCTTTACCTGCCAGCTACCCTTCCCTTCACGGTTACCTGCTCTTGGCTTACTTATATCTGATTTAAGATAACACTGCACTAATCAGGTTCCCGAAAGTTGCGTCATGCTCTGGAGGCATTTTAAAGTTAATTAGGCAAATTCTGTAATCTAGGGTTCCGATCTGGTCTAGGGTTGGGCAATGATGTCTCCTACCCTGCTGCTGGACTGTGACACACATTCATATAGAACAAGTGTACACACGCGCGCACACACACACACACACACACACACAACTGTTTTATTTGCAGGTAATTGTCTGGGTTGAAGTAAAACAGCTGGAGGGATGAGTCTGGCTAAAATAATAAACAACCTAGCTGATTCCAGAAGGAAGAGAAGAGACATCTCGACATTTCGATCAAATTAAACAGTGGTTCATCATACCTGTTCTCATTTGAGCTCACCGATTCTGAAATCTTATACAACTTGAGAGCATGAGGTGATGAAACAGAAAGTATTTCAGAAAGAGGAAGGACACAATGCCGCATATAAGTCTACACACGTATTAGCTGTTGCCAAGAGATCATAAAGGAGTGAGGAGTCAAACCTTGCTTTATGTCCTCCAGGGCTCGCCGTATCCCTCGGTCAAAAGCTCTGGCATCAGCTGGACTCTGGAAAGTCAGGCCAAACTTCTTGTTGTCGATTCGCCAATGGTGGAAGATAGGGTTGACTTTGTTGTAGACCAGCTCCCTCTTTATGATGCACTCCAGCACAACCTGATCAGAGATAATGTCAGATTTATAAATAAACCAGAGGCAGAACAACTTGTTACATACTGTAAATTACATATAAGGTGTAATATAGTGGATTAATAAGATATAAGCATGCTTTGTAAGTAACAAAGTTTCTAGTGGCTCCAAGCAATTCTCCAAACCAGAGACAGAACACATGCAGTCAAAGTGTGAATGCACAAAAGATTATTAATAATAAGGGCTTTTGAACAGGGTTTAGCCCTTCCCCTGAGCAGATTTAATGAAATGAGAAACACCCATTAGTCTCCAGGGTTTGAGTGCCAGTGGGGGAGTCAGAGAGAGAGAGAGAGAGAGAGAGAGAGAGAGAGAGAGAGAGAGAGAGAGAGAGAGAGAGAGAGAGAGAGAGAGAGAGAGAGAGAGAGAGAGAGAGAGAGAGAGAGAGAGAGAGAGAGAGAGAGTGAGGGGGAGAGAGAGAGAGAGAGAGAGAGAGAGAGACTCTATACAAGAGCAACAGAAAAGACATGAGAAAACAAGCAGTAACATCTGTAACTCAATTCTTTTCTTAGTTCTCCTTCTACAAACCTAAGGAAAAGGTCCATGTTCAAATTTGGCTATGGCAGGACCGGGTCAAGTGTCAAGGTGAGACTGAGTGTAACCGCTGTCAGGTAAAGGTATGCAAAGTGAGCAGAGATGGAAGTATTGCTGTTACAGGAGAAGACGCCATTCAAACAGTGCACTCCAGCAGGCAAAGAATGGCACGAGAAGACAGCAAGGTGAGCAAATGCAGATAAACAAACAGTGGGGGAGGGTCAGCGGAAGAACAGCAGACAGAAAAGGATGAAAGGCAGAAAGAGATGAAAGGAAGAACAGTTAAAACAGAGATATGAATGGAATTCCAGTTGGTGTGTGGAGGACTCGTTTTAGAGCCACCGAACGAGACACTGATATCAGTCTCTTTGCTTGATTGACATGGTGAAAGAAGAGTCAGATGATGATGATGTGAAACACACACACACACACACACACACACACACACACACACACACACACACAAAAATCCCAAAACTGGTACTGCACCCTACATGAATCCCAACCCGCTTTCCCCTACTTTCCGAATGATGGTGTAATTCAGTGGCAGATTAAAGCTTGTCTGAATAGAGAGAGCGCAGAAGCCCATTGGTGGGCTATATTCGGCCTGTGCTGACTCATCAGGACACTCTGTGCCGCATCGCTACACTTGTAGGCAGATTCTCTCCAACATCACAGTTATTGCCATCTCTCTCTCAGTGCCTTTCAGACAAAATGCAGATCAAATCTAAAGCCCCAATCCCCCCACCCCACTCTCCTCCTCACTCAGCTAGAACACGCCAAGCATCTCACTCTCCAAATAACAGGCAGGTCAATTAAAACTGCTTAATAAACAGTATTACTTTGCCACAGAAGATAACCCACTATTTAATAATAATTGGTTTATCTGAGCAATAATTCTGTGTTGATGGCACTGGTATTTGTGGAAAAAAATATTTTGTTTATTGACTACAGGATTAAATCTAGTTGCTCTTACTGATTTTAAAGGCCAAAAGCCTACAATGTGTAGACGAAAAGAGACTTCTCCAATCAACGCTGTGGGAATACACAGCACTCCTACATTTTCTCTCTCTAAACAGCTTGTCTCTATTACTGATGACATCAGCCGGCGTCATGCGGTGCGCTCCTATTTTGAGCTACCTGCCCTGTGGATGAGTGCTAAGCAGCCACTTCCTGTGAGCGCTGAGCATGATGATCTCATCTCCCAGCCCGTTTTCAGGAGGATGTGCGTCACTCAGACATACAAGTCCATGAAGGGCCAGGCTGGGTTCCAAGAGCGGATGCTTACCAACTTGTCTTTGAGTCGCTCCCCCTGGATGAGATAATCCACGCCGCTGGGGCTGTCAGAGTCCGGCCGGCTAACTTTGTGGACCGACACGCAGCTGAGGCCTCCGCCTCCCAGAGGTAGCCATCCGCCGCTGGAGTCATCGCGAGTCATGACCACTGCTCTCACACGCGCATAACTGTCACTGCAAAGGCAAACACATAATTAGTGAAACCTTCAGACTGCGCTGGAATCAAGATGGAGAACAAAATGGCTGTTCGATGCATGCACTATGTTTGTAATCATGATAATCACTGTTTCTGTTTTTGAATACACTTTATGACTAAAAAGAGGGAGACGGTTAAATGTTTACGTGTGTTCAGTGAAAACCTGGTAAATTATCCACAGATCAACTGTTTTTTTTTTTCTTCCTTTCTTCAGCTTTCACCTAACACGTGTGGGAAGCAGTTGTTCTCTCTCTCTCTCTCTCTCTCTCTCTCGTCTATTGCTCCTTCGATTAGATAATAACGATGCGAGTCCGGAAATGACAAAGGTCACCGTTTGACAAACGCAGCTCTTTATGGATCCTAGTAATAGATTAAAAGACGTCTTTTTTTAAATATTTTTTTTAATAGCTCTGTAACATTTATACTTTCTCCAGTTAAAGTAAGTTCTCTGGTGGGGCATACAAATGATTTGAAAACAAATCGTAAAATCTGTCTTTTTCTCATTTTGGACGCTACATTTGCCACTTCTCCTTTCCTGGTAACAGAATCCATGCTTTAACCACTGAATGATGATCAGCATTTTGAGAAACCTGACCAGAGTACAAAATACAGAAGGTCATACACATCATCAGTATAAAATATACCCACAGCACCAAATCCTGATCAGAACTAGTACGTTACTAATGTCAAGTGAATTTGCAGTATGCTGAATGTATGCCTGTTTTCTGCTTAACAAGCTAGTTGGTATAATCCTCCACACACAAGCAGTGGTTCACCGTTAAACATATTAAAGTCAAAGAGGTTATTATTTATCAGGATCAATTCCTTAAAAAAGAGAGGTTAAATAAAGATAAAGCTATACACACACACACATACACATACACACACACACTGATATTGGAAATTTCTTTTCTAAAGCGAGTCAGTAGACGAATAACAGCTGTGGTAAAAGACGGAAAAGGGGGGAAAGCTCTAGACGAGGAAGAAATGGTAGTTTCAGCATCAAGCATGGCTTTCATTTGAAACATTTCCACTCGGACAACGCTTTATTTGCACAGGTACAGAGATGACTATGACCTACAATGATTCAGAAGTGTATTTGTATTTGAAAAATCCTACTACAGTGTTTTTAAAAGCACTTGAAGGAAAAGAAGTCAAGCGTGATCAAACACAAAGAGCAGAAAAAAAGGACTGACTTAACCTAATGAGACACACTTCCTTTCAAATCCGCCCAGCCTCACCCCACCTATCTCATGAGAGCAATCTCTTTGCATTGCACCACGCACACACACACACACACACGCACACACACACACACACACAAAATCTGAATCATTTGCACACAATGATCAACACACAGACAAAAGGTTGGCTTTTTTCCCCTCTGTATTGAGAGGGCAGAGTTCAGGCGGAAGAGGATCAGCCAAGACACAAATTCCCAAAGATTCCAAGTTCGTCTGCTGGAAGAATGACTACATTTCCGAGAAAAAAGGAAGCGACTATTATGAACTGGAATATGGGTTTCTGAGAAGTCTGAAAATATTTTACACCCTTGTTCAAGGTCCAGATCCTTAAAATGTCCATAGAGATCATTCAAATATGTTTATGCGTAATATGTTTCAAACCCTCAAACTATATTAATGTAGATTGTTTTAAGAAGACTTCCTTTAAAAAAAAAAAAAAAAAAAAAAAAAAAAAAAAAAAAAAGCCAAAACAGCAGTATGAAAAAAACCCCAAAACAATGAGTGTAGTTCATCATAACATTAAAATAAAGAATACATGCTCTGAAAAGAGACTTTTGGTTACAGAGTAACTTTACAGGTCACGCACTACCCTGTTTTGTCTTGCCCTAAGAAGATATTTTTCACATTCTGAGAGTTTCAACTTCCCTAAAGAGCACATGTGAAATGCAGTTGAAAAAGGGAGACTACAGACTCAGCAAGAAGTGGCACAAGCCTTCTATAAAAACATTCATAAAGGAAATATGCTGGAGGTTTCATGTGTTCTATCTGCCATTTTTTGGCCATTGATTGTGTTTGAAAGAGACTGATCAAAACACGGCGTGTTTCTGCGACTGCTACCTTTAATCAGCTCGAACACTCAACTTGGCGAGGTACATGTTCATCTTTAACACCTAGAACTTACAGGGCAAAAGAAATCACACCACCACTGTGTGGGCGGCTTGTGTGACGCACTCAGGCATTGGTGTACGTGTTCCCCACCACGTGAGTGAGAAAGAAATGACTTCTGTATTCTTTATACAGCAAATTAAACAAGGAAAACAAATGCTGTAACGGTTTTTGGTTTACCTAGATGCAGAGAGCACTCGGTCTCAGGATTTACAATCATGTGCAAAATCTCCCAGCGTGTGAAGCACTGCTTGAGTGCATGTGTGTGAGGCCTGACCCGGGAGGTAGGGGGATCCAGGGCCAGCCGTTTCCTGGCCCGATTTAAAGAGGAGGAGGTGGTGGAGGAGGAGAGCAGTAGGATGTGGCCTGAGCCCTGGGCTCCTGCCAAGTCAACCCCAGCCTCTCCCCCTCCCACTCCACATCGCACAATGGCTGCTTCTCTGCTGAAATTTCACGTTATTGGATACCAGGCCTGGATTTTTGTGCTCGCACAATGTCCAGGCAGTGGAGCATGCTGCAGGAGAGACACGCTCTGCAAGCTAAAGCTGGAAAAGCTCCTCTTTTCATTAGCATCAGAAAGGGGAAAAAAAATGTCACCCCTCTTTCCTGCACCAAACCAAAGAAGGCCTGTTCAGCTCCGCTGGCCTATTTCCTTTATGGAAAAAAGGGGAGAATAAGAAAACGCATTGAATAAATCACCGTGAGAGTAAATAAAAGGTATTTTCAAACTCATCGCCAACACTTGTGAACTTGATTTCCGAAGAACAAACTTAACGACAGCACATTTGATTCAAAGGCATCTTAGTAAACTTACACTGCACTTTAGACTGTGCCTGTTGAGACGCTAATCAAAGATTTCATCTTTGAAATGACAGGACTGGAAGTGTATAAGCTATCACTAAAGCGATGTTACTGAAGGTGAGGATTAGGAAGTTTCTCACTGGGTCTATTTAAACAGACATTGCTGGAAACAAACAAAAAACTTTACAGAAAGGTTCCAAGAAGAACCCTTTTAGAAAGCTAGAACCGTTAACCATCAGAAAAACCCTTGAGGTACCATTTTCTTCCATTTTGTAGGGAACACATACACCAGGGCATCGGAGCATAAACTGCTGGTGTCACACAAGCTCCCAGCGGTGGTGTGGCTGTGCTCTGTAAGTTCTAGGTGTTTAAAGATGAACATGTACCTCGAGCTGTGCTTTAGAGCTGGTTAAGGTGAAACCCGTGCATATGCACACTGTGGTCTGACTGACTGGTTTCAAATGCAAAAACGGCAGTGTTGGTTTTTTTTCTTCATGGTTTCTCAACAAGCACTAATTTCCCGCAATTCTCCAAGCTCAGGGACTTTCACAGAGAATTTGTGCTGCTTCTTGTTGAACCTGTAGCCTCTATTTGTGAACTACATTACATGTGTGGTTTAGGGAAGTTTCCGAAAAATAGAAGAAAAATGTCTTCTTAGTATACGATTGGATATACAGCATATTCATCACATAAGACTACGCAGGGTCATGTGACCCACAACCACAAAAAGATTCATAAACCATTTTACTAGTGAGGAATCAGACTGGACCGTGACGCATAGTCGAGTCATGGAGAACATCCGGCCTGCCTATAAATGCTGGTTTATTCTTCTGTGTTGAAGTGCATCTGCATATTTGTGTTGTGACACAGTGAGAGGCATGGTTTGTGTGTAAGTGTGGTAAACAGAGGTGCACTAATGGGCTGATGTGCAGCCCTCCAAAATCCTAAAACAGTGGATAGTGCATCAACAAGCCTTCAGCTGAACACCGATTGGTTCAGATGGGAAGTGTGTAACACTGTCTGGGTTTTATGAAGGGTTTCGACGTAACGTTGGCAATATAATTCTTTAATCTGACTGGTAACCTGCCTCGAATGTAATGCTATAATGAGCGCAAAGCATCTGAAAAGTTCTTATGTGCAGTGAGATAAGAGTGAGAGAAGGGTCAGGTTTCTGCAGGCATGAAAAGTATGCTTGCACAACTTCATTATAGTTAAAGTTATGTAACTATATTGTAACTATATAAAACTAAAAAGTGTTTCACGTCAGGTTAATTAGCTAGCTAAAGTGCTATGGTAGGCAACATGAAAGTTTGCCGAGTTCATGAGTAAAAGAAATAAACTGAGCATTTTAAAGGCATTATGCAGTCCATATTTATTAAATACTTCCTGTAAATATGCGGAATTCAAACTTCTCTTTAACACGCAAGTAGTAAACTTCAACATCAACACATCCACTACTTTGCTTCTTCTACACTCATTCTCCCTAGTGGACACATTCACGCCGTGTGTACATATGAATGCAAGCACCCGTGCCATGAGCCCTCACATGTTCACAAATACACGGGCGAAGAAGTATAAATAAGGCACAAGTCATGAGTTGCTATCCAGTGGAATTTGTTTATTATCCAGCATGATCATATTTCTTCTGCAGACCCTGTCCTTTACTCTAACGATCATGTTAATGCATTATTCAAAACAACTTCTTAATGCCAACAAAAATAAATGCAATACATCGAAATGAAGTTGTAGTAATTGTACATGCAGTAAGATTTTTAACGCACCTGAACATATACCACTACATTTAGCTTTGAATGAAACAAATGTCATATAACTGCATCTTCGTTGTGAACTGTGTCTTATTTTACTTCTAATAAGCTAAGAATAACTTGTTAATCAAATGACCGGAAGTAGTAATGTTTAAAAAAAAAAGTGCTAGCAATTTTTGAGCATTGCTGCTTTAAGCTTGGCCAATACTTAACTTACTAACTATGGTTTAACATACCCAAATAATAATAATAAAAAAAGAATCTTACTAAAAGGTTCAAGTAGATTTTTTTTGGATTGTAAATTGGACTGTATCAGTTTAATGTTTGTGTATGTATGGTTTTATAATATACCCAAAGATTAAGTTAGGCAAACACAAGCAAACTTTTGTTCTTTTGTCCATGATCCTTTTCAGCAAAGAAACGACCTTAAATCTTTTCTTACCCGTCATCTTTATATACACACACTCCAATCAGCCATAACATTAAAACCATCTGCCTAATACTGTGTAGGTCCCTCTTGTGCCGCCAAAACAGCTCTGACCTGTCGAGGCATGGACTCCATGAGACCTCTGAAGGTGTGCTGTGGTATCTGGCACCAAGATGTTAACAACAGGTCTGTAAGTGGCGAGGTGGGGCCTCAGTGGATTGGACTTGTTTGTCCAGCACATCCCACAGATACTCAATCGGATTGAGATCTGGGGAATGTGGAGGCCAAGTCAACACCTTGAACTCTTTCATGTTCCTTCAATGTTCCTCCATGTTCCTCAAACTATTCGTGAACCATTTTTGCAGTGTAGCGGAGCACACTATCTTGCTGAAAGAGGCCACTGACATTAGGGAATACCTTTGCCATGAAGGGGTGAACTTGGTCTGCAACAATGATTAGGTAGGTGGTATGTAACAGATTAACATCCACATGAATGCCAGGACACAAGATTTCCCAGCAGAACATTGCCCAGAGCATCACACTTCCTCCACTAGCTTGCCTTCTTCCCGTAGTGCATCCTGGTGCCATCTTTTCCCATGTTAGCAACACACAGGCACCCGGCCGTCCACATGATGTAAAAGAAAACATGATTCATCAGACCAGGCCACCTTCGTCCATTGCTCCATGGTCCAGTTCTGATGCTCATGTGCCCATATACATACACACGCTTTGTAAAAATTTCACTTAAGCTGATTTTATGTATTTAAAATGTTATACGTTTCTCAATCATGATTATTTCATTAAATATCAAAAAAAAAATTCTATGATTTTGTGGCACATTTCAACATCGGATGTCTTGTGAAATCTGTATATGAAAAGTGCAAAGTAAACAAAGAAAAAGCCCACATATTTCCTAATGAGCAGTAACCAGACCATAAATCATCCATGAAAATCATTTTATTCTTCAGTAATGCTCCTGAAATAAAAACCCTTCTCTTTATTCTCCTGTGGTGCAGGTCTTAAATTTTGAGAAAAGAAACTATAGAAATTAAGACCCTATAGTCCCATCTGTATTAAATTAGTATTAAATATATGATAAAATACATTATTCATCTTGGCCCATTGAACCTTACTACACGTTACCTAACTAGCTAATTTAGACCTATGATGCAGCTTAAATGCATTAAAAAGTTGAAATGAGTACAAGTTTAAGATGGCTACATGAATTACAACAAGGCTTTCCACATGAAGCTATAACAAACAGCAAAACAACTGCCAAAAGGATAGTATACCCAGGGGGTCCGCCAGATTTGGCGCCATCGATTTTCTGCCTCACTCTGATACGATCCCATATTTTGGGAACACAATCCCGACAACAATGCTTTAGTGCCCAAGCGCTGTGGTATCGCAATAAATCAAGGCCCAGGGTTTGTGTATCGAAAGCAGAAACTTCTTCTCAACATCAATCAAGCCACATATTGAGATGATCTTAATTTAACCGCAAACATTTTGAAAATTAAAACCTTGCACTACATTTACAGAAAAAGCAGAACCGCAAGTTTGGACTGCAGCAGCGTGGCTGTGAGCTTTGATGTTCAAGTGCTCTCCAGGGATGCAGCTCTAATCGACAGAGTAAATGCAATGAGGAACCAGGTTCTTCCACCATCATACACATGAGATGAAACTTCCCTCAAAATCCCTCTTACTCAGTTTGTGGATTTAATTAGCATGACTCAGCAAACGCCAAACTTTTCCTATTGCATTTTCTCTGTTACTAATGTTAATCATTTATAAGCTCCTGTATCATCACATCATGCTTGTATTAGCTCTACTGTGAATCTACAGTTAGATCTTCCAAAACCACAAGCCAGGGTTGAGATATATATATATATATATATATATATATATATATATATATATATATATATATATATATATAAAATCAATCTGTATGGTACAAAAATATCTGCATCTGTATTTACATTTAAACTCAAAGTGGTCATGGCCTAACCCAGGAGGTTTTTTTTTTTTTTTTTTTTTAATGAATCATACCACTATGTCCACTGGAAAACACTTGAATAAACCACAGAGGTAGAAATGCCAGCAACATCATTGTGGTCTGTGAATTCAGGCTCTGACAGTTCCTTTACTTTAGTTATATCACTCATGAGTTCATAATCGGTCTCAACTAGAGATGTGCACTGCAACTTTTTTTTTTTTTAACCTCCTAGTGATATTTTCTAACAAACTGAGTTGGTTCTATTTCTCAAAATATAAACAAACTAGTAGCCCAATTTAAACCACTGCTACCCTGATCAGGCAGTTACTAAGGCTGAATGAAGGCACAATGTAAATCCATAGCACAACACTGTATGTTCATGATCCTTGTTTGTCCTGCAAGTTTCATATCTGACTACTTCTGATTGTGTGACTTTTTGTCCGGCAAGCTTCGTATTTGACCTCTCCCACTCACGTGAGCTTTTTTTTTTTTTTTTTTGCAGCTTCCTACAGGATCACACTCTTGTCGCACATCTCTAGTCTCAACCAAATACCCTGTGAATGTTTCTGGAAAGCTTTCTAAGGAAAAGAAAATAATAAATAATAAACTGTGTTTAGAACACATTATTGCTTCATTCAGAATAATGCATTCATATTCGGTTACATTCCTAATAGGACACTATATTCAATAAGCAGACAGATTTTGTACATGCGACTACATACCAGAGGTGCCTTGAGTAAAGAGCATAGCCTCGGTTGATTAATTATATGCTGGGCAATTAAATGCTCATGGAATAACTTGGCAGTGATGCACAATTCATGATCTTCCAACAAACGCAAGACTAACACTGTTACATGCAACACGCTGAAGTACACTTATGCAGGCTGGACTGGCAGCAAGCTCTCTCACTGGCACTGATCTCATGACATTTTATGAGTCCAAGATGAATGATGATGCTAATGATATACAGGATGATTAATTACAGGACAGCTGTATCTACGCATTTCCCACTGAGCTTCTTTGAACATCTAGTGAGCACATCATAATGTAGTTTGTTCTACATAAAATATACACATTATTATGAGTGTAAGGGTAAAATGTGAAATAACTCCACTTATTGTTGTTTGATAGAATAACGCCAACTACGTACATGTGAGCAAACACTTCAAGGCACTATACACCCAGGCAGGCGCACAGATTTACCCTCCTTATTTTCAAAGAGTTTGGGGAGCTGATGAACAGCACAAGGCTTTAGATTTACATCTGTAGCCCGTTATGCCTGTGGCCTCCTAGACAAGAACACAGGCTTAGCGCAGCTGCAGCCTAATCAAGCTCAACGCGCACACACACACACACACACACACACACACACACACACACACACACACACACACACACACACCCCTCAAGGAATTTACACACAGTTCAGAAAGCTGGAAGACACTATGAGAGACAACAAAACAGGACTTCTTGTATATAAGTAAATATGAAGTGCAATCAATACTCAAGTAGTCACTCAGTTATTTATCCCTTTCATAAAAAGGGGGAAGACAGTGTATGGCTAAATCAAATCAGAACTGAGCCACGTCATTGTACAAAATGATATTACAGGCATGTGACATTCATGCTCGTTGCTTGCTCTGTTCCTTAAATATAAAAAGGAAATGAGAGCAACTTGAGGGAACTGGTTCAGCTCTTACTCAGTATTTGAGTTTGACCATGGAAGCAACCACACTCAAAACTCAGGATTAAACTAACACAAGTCTCACAATAATATTTTTCAGGATTAAAACTAACATATCTGCTTTGATTCTTTATAAACCATAAACGTTCATGTCACTTTAATAAAAGGAGCCACCAGTCACGCAGCATTATCAAGCTTCAGGGAAAATGCTGCTAATCATTCACTTCCTACACAGACATCATGTAGATATGTCAGTCCAAAAACCAACCTTTCTCCCACGGGATTTCTTCTAAACACCACTTCTTTCACCAGCTCCACTTATTTCACTTTATGTGTGTTTGATTTATGTTTAACTATAAAATAGAACTACTAAAAATCATCAAACAGCAGGAAACGTAAGCAAAACTGGATCCTTCCCATTTTAATCCGGCCACACAACTGACAAAACCACCGTCACAGGAAGTACACAAGTTACCATTTTAAACCATGGCATCAACAAAACTGAGCTGTGAAATGTGCCCTGAGGAAAGACTTGTGCGCAGAGACATGCCTCGTCGTCTCGTCTAGATGAGAATGTCACTGAACTTAAAAATTAAACAAAACCGAGCTGAAATGACAGAATTAAATGCAAAGTGACGGAAGCTGGAAGTCTGTTGAGGAGAATCAAAAAACTCTTAACATTATACACTTTCATTATCAGTTCTTTCGCAGATTTCTGGCGCTCTTTCAGAATTTTCAAGTCGACACAAGACCGAGGCAGTGAGGCTTTGAATAGTTAATAGCTTGGCCTAAATAATTAGCCTTATGTACTTTGGCCAAGTCATCATTAAACATGAGAGTCATATTCAGATGACTACGCATCATTTGTAAAAGTGTTCTGGGGGAGGGGGGAGGGGGAGAAAAGCATTATAAGAACATTGTTTTGAATTCATCAGTACTAATCAAATTTCTTTTTGACCCTGAACACCACATTGCTCTTCATAAAGTAAAAAAACAAACAAACAAAAAAATTAAAGAACATAAATGTCTATAAAGCTCAGGCACAATCATTTGGCTATCTGATCTGTGTGTATAAGTTAGGAATGAATCCTTGTTTTTGCTTAGCAGGTTGTCGTCACAATAAGCACATCAATGTTATTTTGACATTTATTTCATATAAATGTATATACTTTTTTACATATATTTATTTTTCAGTCTAAACAAAACAAACTAAGCATAGCCTGTACTAATGCTAGGGGCATGTTAAAAAAACAAAACAAAAAAAACAGCAACGTTTCCGTCACTCATCAGCAATATGAATGAACGGCTGATTTTAGCTTGACCACAGACTGACAACATAAATGTCATGTCATCAGTCATCAGCTTACAGACTCTGTTTATTTAGGTCATACACATTTGTCGTTTCAAAACGTTCAAGGTATCTATTTAAAGTATCTATAAGGAAAACCTTTATAATTTTTTTATAATCCAACAAAATGGTGGTTTCTAAAGCAAACAAAAAATCGTTTTGACAGGAAACTAGAAGTGTGCTATGCTGAATTGGTCACACCACTACAACTGACTAACCTTGGTTTATAAAATTGTTATATGGTACTGTAAATGTAAAAACATATATACACTACATTAATACCAAATAATTTGCAGAGTGCATCAGGGGACAGGTCTGGGTTCAGTTTTTGTGAAACCTTCGTGTATATCTGAACAGAATAATGGGATTGTGCTCACCAAAACGAATATGTATGCAACCTTCAAATTTGGGGTGGGAAACACACACACACACCATAAGACACCATAAAAAAAAACACCATAAAAGGCACCTTCCAAAACAAATGCAGAGGTAATAATGATATTTGTGCCCACAAACAAAACCTAGCCATTCATGTGTGTGCATGTGTAATTTGGTTGATCTGCATGTGGGGCCCTGTGGGATCCCATTTTCACAGAATTTCAATGTAAATTTGCATGGAACAGCAAAGACAGCAGTGTGTCCTGACGAAAAGTTCAGGCTTAGCTAGTAGCTAGTATGTAATTCGATCAGCCAAGGCTGCTAATCAGACATCAAAGTTGTAAACAGGAAGTAATGCATGCGTTTGAACATCGTTAGCTACACTAGCTCAGTGTAAACACACCGTGGATCATTTTTCTTGCGATAGCTAGAACGTAGTTTAGACTCGCCATTAGTATTATAGCACCACATGTTCTTCTTTATTTGTTATCTTCTTTAGGCCAGATGGAAGTGAGTGCAACTGTCACCAATATCAACAAACAAATTTCAACTGTTGCTCCAGATTATTTATTAAATACAGACATATTTGATACATATTTGGTTTGTTCATGGGGCTGTAAGTAGCTATATTTGCTGCTGCAACAATATTTCATTATTGTCCAAGATGTAACTATTACTATGGCAAGTGCTAATTTTGCAGCACTGGTCCAGTCAGAGTTATAGGCAAATGTGACAGCTCTATTTCTTTTCTGTGAGTTTAGAAAGCCTCTAATAATCCCATCAAAGAAACTAATTAGTGTTACCTTCATTTAGGACTGAGCTACAACCTATATCACTTAGATTGCCAGTCACTCAGTAAGGATCATTAAACATCAAAAAATGGCGCTGCCAGGACATGTACAGTGAGTAAGGTTAGTCTGACCTAGAATCAGACTACACAACAGCGTTGCCAAGTAAGCAGCATGCCCCTGTAGCAAAACTGACTTTAAATTCAATCCACACCACACTACTGGTACAACAGCACGTTTGGGTTTTATCAGGAAAACAAATGCCAAGATATACGACAGTGTCAGTGGAACATGAGACATGGGTGTAGTCAAATTTGGGCCAAACATATTTACAATACAGTGCACTTAAAAAAAAAACGTAACAGAAGACGTGGAAAAGTGAATAAACAGCATGTTTATCCTGGTTCTCCATGTGGGTGTAATGGCTTTAATTAGTGTACAAACACTTTGTATGGCACACATTGGATTAAATTATGATTTTAAATTATGAAATGTGAAAAGTGTGTGCCTTGAATCATAAATTAATCTGAAAATAGAAAAAAAAAATCATTTGGAAAAACAATAAAACAAAGCCCACAGGATGCTAGGCATGACACTTTCATTTCTGGATGATAATGGTTGTTGATATGTGACCCGTAGAATACTTTCAAAACAGTGATATGAGTAATAAAACTTGTGTTTTATCATGTTACCTATTCATTTCCTGTTATTTTTTAGCCTTAGGCCTACAGTTTAGATTAGCCTCCTGTGTCAGTAGACTTCATGAAACATCATGGGTCTCCATGCACACACAAACACAGGGCAAATCTTACATGTGTCTCTGATCTATTCACCAACATCTGAATATCAAAATAAAATGTCATTTTAAAACTCACAGGCAGTGCAGGTTATTTTAACTGTTACCTAACAGCTTATTACACAGCTGACTTCAGTAATACGCCCCAAAAGATATGCAAATACATACACAAAACTGCGCCATAATAAAGACAAAAATGCAGGATGTTAAGGTTTTGGAAACTATACTGCATATGTACTCTAGGTTTGGAGTGAAAATTAACACTGCGTCACGGACGAGACACGTCCTAACACATGCAGAACACACAGATGTATCCTCTTGCATTTGTCAACACCACTCAAATTGCACAGGAGTTGGAAAAGAATCATTTTGTTGAGAAGAACGATGAGTGATTTTTTTGCTAAACTGTCCCATCATTTTGTTTATCGTGCTGTCTTTCTCCTGACCACATCGGCAGCATCTGCTAATCCTCAGCATTGCGCCAAAAAAAAAAAAAACCTTCCTCGACCAGGGACAAAAAAGAAAAAAAAAATCTTCAAAAAAAAAAAAAAAAAAAATTTATAATAATTGTGCAAAATGGTGACTTGAATACATAACCATCACAAGATGACCTATACATTATCAGTTGGAAATGAAAGAACAAAAATAAAGTGATTTTAACATTGCATGTGCTTGGACATGAGTAGTTTCAAGGACACAGAGTCTGATGATACATGGATCTGATACATGGGGAAAAAATGGCGAGAGAACATGGGCGCTCCACTGACATGAGGCAGGCAGAGAGAGAGAGAGAGAGAGAGAGAGAGAGAGAGAAAGAGAGAAATCTGCAGTGTGCATGTAGTGCGACCATCAAAACTTGAGCTGAACAGCAAAGGCCATTTGAAATGTACGAGATGTGCCAAGGAAATAATCAGCTCAACAGCATGCTAGCTGTGATCTTTGTGTGAGCCTCCGGTCTTTACAGTAGAGCGGAGTGTGAATGAGCAGCCAGGTAGTTTATGAATGGAGGCGGTCACGTGACCGCAGCGCCTCCCGACCAGCTTTTCCTCACTGACTGTCAACAAGCGAACAGCCCATTAAAAAAAAAACCCACACGGATTATACGTGGAGAAAAAGCGCAAATACTCAAAGAATACCACATCATTTTACACTACATTACAAATCTCTTTATCTGTAGTTTTCATAAACACCGGTTTGAGGGTCAAAAACGGTCATTTTCGCGTTTTTTATGAATGAGGACTGCGATATGCAAATGAGTGTGATTGAGAAAAATATGGCGTCCACAGCCTGTCTGAGCCCGACATTGCGGTAATAATCCCGCACTCTGAATTAAACACCTCACATCGCGCAAATGACTCCTTTTTAAAGTCTTTCCAATTATATATATCTACAAGTACACATTTTCGACCTGTTTCGACATCAGTTCGTGGCCACTTTTACCAACGAAAACAAAAAACGCTCAACAAAATTGACGAATAGCACAAAACAGTGGGCTCCATTTACACCGTCTTCTTTAAACGCGATCATGTTTACATTTTCCCCAGCTGCCATGTAATGCTAATATTTCATCACACAGACCATTACATTGGCACGGCTAACCAATATTATCCTAAATACGATCTTATTTCCTACTGGGTGAAGTGAAATAATTCACTGGCTTTATGAGAAGCTTATAACAAGCACGGTAATGCAAAATATGAGACGGACAGCCTATAATACAGATCTTTAACACACAGACAGTCCTGATGAAATGAAACGGGCCTTCAAAACAACATGGCAAACAAGTATCATAAACTACAAGTGAGAAAACAGATGAGGAAAAATGACCTGTGAAGGGTTTAAACCCACATCACAGTAATCATAGTGAAAATGATCACCTTATAGACTATAAATTAAAACATATCTCCTGTCACTCTGCCGCAGTAGTCTAGACTTAGTACAATATAAAACAGGAGAAAAATAAACAACCCAAGAAGACATGTTTAATCAGTGGAAATAGGTTAGATTTTGAGTAGGTCCAACAAATGTTTAAAGTTAACTCACTCGTTATTTGGATTTGCCGGTTCTTCGCTCATTTTTTCCTCACGGGGATCCAAAGCCTGCAAATAGCATCGACGACGCAGTCAAGGCGGGGAAATAAATCGCAAAAATCACCATTTTGGTTCGCATCGAAACGCAGTTATTCACAAAACAGCGACAGTCCGGTGTGACTGCGGTGCATATTGCTGCTGAGCTCCGCAGCTCCCACCAGCCAATTCAGAAGAAGGACTGGAGCCGCGGCCGCTGATTCGGATCTTCCCAATGAATAAAATCCATCTGCAACCGAGTGATCATCCTCAACGTCCTCAACTGCGATCAGTCACAAATTCCACGAGTGTCTCAAACTTAATAAGTGCACACACAAACACATAAAAACCCCCCACTCTGTTTGGTTGGATTTTGTGACCGGGCAGCTAGCGACCGAGCTACTCCCTCTCTGCAAGTTTGAGCCAACACACTGGGAAAACACAAACCAGCAGCGCCTCACTGTGCAGCTCTCTACAGCATGGACAGACTCGAAAAAAGATCCGACGCAAAGATTAATACACGGATTTGAATCGGACTATTTAAAAAAAAAATACACGCGAAAGAATATGTGGAGAGAGAAAAAAAGAGTGGTGTGGAAGTTCAGAGGATCTGCTTTCTCTGCACGAACTCCATTTTCAACTCGGCCGACGCGCATCGGAAAACTGGGCGGAAGCTTTGGCCGCACCGCGCCTCTGAAATCCTTCCGCCTGAAAGTATGAATAAGACATAATTAACCAAAGAGCAAACTGCTTTCGATTAGCTGGTATCGTTTGTCATTTAAACCGTAAACACACTGTTTGTCAGTGTGGTCGCTGTCATGCGTATTTTGTCGCAGGGGAATGATAGGGTTTCTTTTTGAGAACTTGTTGCAAATAGTCCCCGTTCCCAAAAGAAGTTTAGGCGTGCAGGCAGGCGCGAGGAGGAAACTGCAGAAGGATCTCTTACTTCCATCATGCACGCGCGCATGGCGACTCCACTGCATACTCTTACTTTTAATCCTCCTGGACAGTCTATGGTTACCTTTTAAACTGTTAAGTAAATAGTTCGTCGGTGATAACTCTGGTCATTGCATTTTCGTTTTGGTAGAAAGGCGAATCTTTCTACAGTTTTAAATGCACGTGCAACACTTCCAGTCTTTTTGAATTTGTTAATAAGTTTGGCAACAGTGTCATATGTGATGTGTTTGCCATGTTTCCTGTTAAAGTCAATCTCAACCTTCAAACAGCTTCCTGATCCAGCCATGAGAATGATTTCAATACGTTCTTCTTTTGGCAAAGGCTTAATAAAATGGTTATAGCTTAAAGGCTATCTGAAAATAAAAAAAGAATATATATATATATATATATATATATATATATATATATATATATATATATATATATATATATATATATATATATATATTAACATTAACTAAGTATGAAAAAGTTTGGAAGACACTTAGCTAAAAAGTAATTCCCCTATGTATGGAAACCTTTGGGACACCATGTATGTGATACGTAGCTTACAACTAGCAAGACAATTATGACCAATTATGAAGGTTTGTTTGCAGTTCTTTTCTGTAATAAATCAAGCTGAAATGTTCAGCCTGGTTGTCATAGTGACAGTACCTTATATGAGGTTAGATTGCTTTTTAAAAAAATCTGGTTTAATATGCTACAGTTTAAGCCACAAACCCTAATTTGTGTGTTTGTTAATACTAAGCATGTTATAAGGTACTATTTAGTTATTTGAATGACTATTCAGTTTAATTACTATTTACTATTTAAATTACTATTGAGAAATTTTAGTTTTGTTATTTGAAGAGACATGTAGCCTTATAATATATTTATCTTGGAAAATAAATGTGCAAAATTTTATTATGTTAAAACAGAGAACAGTGCTTTTCTCCGAATTCTGTTTCCCATCATGATCTGAAATGAAGTAGCTCTTGTCTCCTCTTAACAGAACTACAATGATCATCTTTGACATATCTAAACACCATGCTTCTATCCTTAGGACTATTCAGAGTTCAGGAAGTCAGTCTGCTTTCTCATACCACAAATATGGATGTTCATGCATTTCCTGTGTTGCTCACATAGCACCATGTACTAAACAGAACATAGTGGTCTGTTTAGCTCAGAGATTTGCAGCAGAGATGCTGCTGCTTTGACATTCTTTGCACTTGAAACAATATTCTTGCTGGATTTTAACATACATAATCTGTTTTTAAAACAGGATGTATGTTACTTAAGTTGTATTCTTTTGTATCTTTATTATTTTATTTTTTTTAAAAACAAATCACACTATCTGAATCATTTCATGCGCAGGGCACTATGACACTGTCTGCTTTGTCCCCCCTGTTAAATGTTCACTTCCTACCAAAATCATTAAATAGATTTTCTATGTTTGAAATTTTGCCTTAAGAGATGTCAGGTCTCATTTAACAACAGGAAGAAATCCAATCAGTTTATCTTATTAAGTGCAAAGAGTCAGCCTACAGGCAAGTCCCATTCATGAGAAGTGTAGGGTTTGTCACCTGATCACAACATACCTGCTATTAGTGTGAGTCTGGTTTATGAGGAGTGCCCTTTGTCAGGTATGCTAATTGTAGGTTGGCAAGAAAAATGTGTTGAAGCCTGGAAGTAGGGGGTGTGGTCTTTGGTGTGTTATATTGATACAAACTGTTATTTACCTCAAAAAGCAGCAAATGTCTATAAGGATGTGCATATCAGGTCACAGGATGTGCATATCAGAATTAACTATAAGAAATATAGAAATCATTCAATTTTGCTGTTGTTTCAACCTCAGGTCTGTAATTTTAAGGGTATTTGAAGGAAATATGTCATTACTATGGAATAAATAATTAATGCTTGGGATAAGTGGGTGCATGTGAAATCATCTGTAATTTAAGTGAATGAGAAGAATTAGTGTTTATGAATGTGTCTTGATATATTTATCATTTGTTAACTCTTAAGGCTAAAACAATATTTGTTTGATTTGAGGATTAAAATAGTTGGAAACTCCCATATAATAATAATTTGGCAAGACAGTAAAATGGGTGGGGAGCTGAAGCACGAAAAACTTCAAGAGGAAGTGAAATTGACCTCAGTGACACTGGAAGGAAAATACATGTGATTCCTTATAGGTCTTTAAAAGATGTTGGGTAGTTTCCCAGTACTTCAAGTCTTCCTGTTTGATTCTGTGTTCCACTTAAAAGATATCAACTCTGGTGTTATACAATATGTTATTCCCTCTCCACACATTCAGCTGTGCACACCCCCCCCCCCCCCCCCCCCCCCAATCTCCCAAGATTCTTCTGGGAGCAACCGCCAGTCCTTCATAAAGAGTAGCATTGTGTCCAGATTATTTGATTGTGATCAGATGTTGGAACATCCTGAAAAAAATAGGATGGCACAGGATGGTTCAGATTATCAAGACTATGTTGTATGGGAAAGAAAAAGAGATCTAGTAAGGCACTGGGGAAAAAGAGGATATGCAGCTAATGCAGTCACCCCTCCAGTGCTAGATTATGAACAATGTGCTCTCTCAACTTCTGTAGCCTTGGAATATACCACTTGCGAGCCAGCTAAAGGGGTGTTAAGGATGATCAGTGCTTCCCTTCCACATCGATTTTAAAGAGGGAAATGGCTGGAAGTTAAGTGCTGAAAGGCCATATGGAAAAGGGGAGCGAAGGAGGGAGGGAGGGTTTCGCCTGCTCTTCTTGCACACATGAGTGAGGTTGGGGGACTGTGGGAGAGCTTGGAGGCAGCCGGAGCGTGAAGGGAAGGAACAGTCCAGCACGCTGGAAATAATGGGCCTGATTCAAGCCTTTCAAGCATATAGTCCCATGCCTGTCAAATAGCATGTACAAGTAGACTGTGTGTGTGTGTGTGTGTGTGTGTGAGTGAGTGTGTTGCTGGGGCTGAGTGTGCACAAGCACGATACTGGAGTAGTGTGGAGGGGAAGCAGCTCCACACGCTGAATGGTGCTTTTGTTCTGGGAGCGGCTGTGGCTTTTTTACATTCGGCAATCCCTGCAGATACAACTGCCTCCGCATGAGAGGAGCATTGAAATGAGTTTCCTCCACCCTCCTCCCCTTTCTCACCTCTCCCCAGTCCCCAGCTCTCCTCCTCCCACTTGAGAGTCACTTATCCCCTCCAAGTGGTGCTTGCATGTTTGTGTTTGTGTGTGTGTGTATGTGTATGTTTGGAGTTGATGAAGGTATACCAAGCCACAGTAAGAAGGCTTTTGCATTTGCTGTGCTTTGTGAGTGATGAGCCTCTCCAAAGACCCGGATGTTCTACCCACTGCTCCCTTCTTGCCCTCCGTCTCCCCACAAGGGTGCATCTCACTCTGCTCTCTCTCTCTCTCTCTCTCTCTCTCTCTCTCTCTCTCTCTCTCTGTGTGTGTGTGTGTGTGTGTGTGTGTGTGTAAGAGAACACACTGTGTGCAGTATGCACCTGGTCTGACGGGCAGGTAGAGGAATGCTGCAGGTCTGTTGGCCGCCCAAGAAGACAAGATGGAATGTGCCTGGCTTTACTTGTCTTTCTTCTTCCTCTCCAGATGCAGTTTTCGGCTTCTTTCTCAATGAATATAAAGAGTGCATGAAGTTCTAAAGTACATCCTGAGAGCAATTCATTTTTCCCTTTGCCCAGAGGCTTTTTTTAATTCATTTTTTTTATTGATTCATGAATTGTTATTAAGTCGTTTTATAATGGTAAGCATTCCAGCCTAGGACAATAGGACTATCATTTTAAAGATAGTTTTGACAAATTTGTGGTTTGTTTGTATTTGCCAGATTAAAAAAAATCTCTTTGGTTAAACAATCATCATATTAACATTTTATTAGCTGAAATAACACCAGGGTCCTAGAGAGTGCTGTGGGAAACTGCAGCAGAGGTTGGTGTACATTTTCTGGTTATTTTTGACAGAATTTCACTGTTTTGTATTTAAAGTTAAAGCTTGCTTGTATTAGACTTTGCTTATGATGACTAAGGCCAGGAAAGCTTATTTAGAGCACTTTCACATTTCCTTCCTCAAACTGAAGGAGAGAAAAAAAAAAGATGTTGTCTCAGTAATCAAGTCTCTTAGGCACAACCTGTGAATTATATGACTGGAGGTTTGGATGGATCCCATTCCCTCTTCAGCCAAACTGTACTATGTAAAACAGGGCCAGAAAGAAGTTGGCCCTGTTCTAAATGATAAAACACAGGACATGTGTAATTTATTAAAACTTATTTCAGTCTTTCTTCTGCAGAAAACAAAAACAAGCTTTGTATGCAACTGTATTTCAGGGGCAATTTGCTAAATGCCAATCTTGAGACTTTGTAGAACTAATTGATTTTTGCATTGTGGTTTTGATCTCCAGAACTGCACCGGGATTTCAGAATTTGTTTTCTCGATCGAGCAAATAAACACAGCCTGCCAGTTTGTTTGGGTTGAGAGCGAAACTAACCGGGACTTGAATGGATGGCTGCATAAAGGACCACACCAGAACAGGCCCATGGACTTTACTGCCAAACCTAGGAACCCCACATGCTACTGCTTTTTGTTTCATCCTTTCTCCCATCACGCACATTTGGATCTTGACTCATTAGATATTGAGTGTGCACTTTGAGAGCTCAGGTAAGTGTGATAGAGAAAGGAAAGCATAAGTCTTGAGGACTGGAACAACTATAATCACCACTCATGTCGACGCATGTCGGGGTGGTGGGGGATGGGGGTGGGTGGGGGTATGCATTTGGGATTCAAAGCAGCATTAAATTATAAGACACAGATTTTACAAGTTCAATGATAAATCTGCAAGAATGATAAAACCTCATATATTTAAAAAGTATGGATTTAAGTCTAACAAAGTTTGATTTCTACCACACCTCACCTGTGTGGTTTTGTTTGGATTATTTAATAGAAATAGTTTTATGCACAGCACTTCCAACACCAGAAAACCCCCTGACAGTGTCAGTCTATTTCTTTGAAAACGCCTTAAAATTATGTATAAAATTATGTATATCACGTGTAATTAAATATTCACTTTATATCTGTACTTAATATATCAGTCATTCTGCGTAAAAGATAAAACAAATCAAGGGCTGAGGTGAAATTTGATATGGTGGTGTATTGCGCCACCTGCTGGCTGAATGAGTGAACTGATGCACAATATCAAGAAATAGTATGGACGAACTGATATGTGGTAAACCAAGAAAACTGCTCCTGTGTTTTAGTCTAGACAATGTTTCATCACCCATCTGAGGGGTTTTCTTCAGAACTGAAGACGGAGAAGTAGATCCTGAGACAATGTTATTCCTTCCTACAAACGATTTATATATTGAGGTATTTAAAGATAGTTCATAATTGTAAATGTGCAGATTAGAGTTTGTGATATGTTGCTTGATCAACAATATGCAGCCCAGCATTTCATAAAATAAGAACCAAGTAAAAGTTTAATCAATTTAGCCCTGGAATTATGATAGCATCTCTCTTATGAGTATACACCGATCGGCCATAACATTAAAACCAATGACAGGTGAAGTGAATAATAGACAATTGATTATCTGGTTACAGTGGCACCTGTCAACGGGTGGGATATAGTAGGCAGTAAGTTCTCGAAGTTGATGTGTTGTAAGCAAGAAAAATGGGCAAGGATCTGAGCAACTTTGACAAGAACCAAACTGTGATGACTAGATGACTGGGACACAACATCTCCAAAACAGCAGGATAATGCACCCTGCCACATGTCAAATTGTTTAGGAATGGTTTGAGGAACATGACAAAGAGTTCAAGGTGTTGACTTGGACTCCAATTTCCCCAAATCTGAATCCAATCGAGCATCTGTGGGATGTACTGGAGAAAAAAGTCCGATCCATTGAGGCCTTGCAGCTTACAGGACTTAAAGGATCTGCTACTAATGTCTTAGTGCCAGATACAACAGCACACCTTCAGAGGTCTTGTGAAGTCAAAGTTGTTTTGCGCGACACAAGGGGGACCTAGACAATATTAGGCAGGTGGTTCTAATGTTATGGCTGATCGGCGTACAGCCATCTTGATATGGATAACCGCCCTCTGCTGGCCCATCTATGTAAATACAGTGTCACCAACAGACTGCAAAAATACTTAAATACAGTGCGAGTATACATACGGTACTGGACCACTTTATTAGGAACACCTGTACATCTGCACCGTGGAATTATCTGAACAGTCAGTCATGTGGCAACAGCATAACATTTAAGATCATGCAGATACAGGTCAAGAGCTTCAGTTAATGCTCAAATCAAACATCAGAATGGGGGAAAATGTGATTTCAGTCACTTTGACTGTAGCATGTTTGTCGGTGTCAGATGGGCTAGTTTCAGAAACTGATGATATGCTGACATTTTCTCACATACACCCCCCCCCCCCCCCCCCCCCGCCTCAAAAAAAGAATTAGAGGAGAATGGCCAGGTGAGTGTTGACAGGAAGGCTATGCTAACTTCATCAAAGGCATAGCAGGCTAGACTAACTGGCTAATATTAAGCTTGGTTATTCACTGTAGTCTCAAAGAACCCTTGCAACAGGACTAATTTCGCAAGATAGTCATCTCTACTCAGACAAAATTTCCCTTTAAGAACATAATACTTTTTTGGAGAGACCGATTATAGAAAAGTAATCTTTACTGTAAATCTTTACATATGAATAATAAAGATTCTCATGTGAAACTTAGACTCTTCTGTTGTTTAACACATTTTCACATGTGGACTTTTCACATGCAGTATAGTGCATGTGTATGTCTTTTTTCCAAATGCAATTTTTTGCCCATGACTGTCAATGTTTCATATATTATTCATGTAATCACTTGTTAAAAACTTAAGATCATGTATGTGATTTTCCATAAGGGACAAAACAATGAAAACTATAGGATTCTAGCAGAACACAAACCAGTTTTAAATAAAGACTGATTAGTCCTGATTAATTAAGCTTTTTAGTGCTTAACTTTCCAAAGACAGAACGCATCAGGTCCAAGCTGGCATTATTTAAAACAACATTTATGGCATTTTTCAGATGCCCTTATCCAGAGCGTCTTACAGTGATCTAATTTATTATTATTATTATTACTATTATTATTACTATTATTATTATTATTATTATTATTTATACAACTGAACAATTGAGGATTAAGGGCCTTGTTCAGGAGCCCAGTAATGGCAGCTTGGCGTTGCTGGGATTTGAACTCATGATCATGAACTCATGCGCAGAAGTTTTCAGAGCTACCACTTCTCCATTATTGGGGAAGATTTTAAGTTATTGAGGTTTGAATGGTAACTATAAGAAGTCAATAATACATATAAACACTATAATAACCACTGTATACACACACACACATACACAAAACAGTCTCTAGAGTTTTCATTGAGTGAGGGACAATTCTGTGGAAATGCCTTGTTGATATGAGAGGTCAGAGGAAAATGGTCAGCTTGGTTCAAGCTGCCAGGTAGGATATAATAACTCAAATAATCAGTCTTTAGAACCATAGTGTGCAGAAAAGCATCTCAGCATGCACAAAACATTTAACCTTGTGGTGCATGGGCTACAACAGCAGAAGACCACTTTGGGTTCCACTCTTGTCAGCCAAGAACAGGGATTTGAAGCTATCCTGGACACAGACTCACCAGCCATAACCAGCTGCCTAATATTGTGTAGGTCCCTCTTGTGCCACCAAAACAGCTCTGACGTGTCGAGGCATGGACTCCACAAGACCTACTCTGAAGGTGCGCTGCAGTAACTGGCACCAAAATGTTAGAAGCGAATGCTCAAATTTTAAAAGTGTTAATATTTGTATTGTTACTGGTGATTTACTGAAAGGATTGCAAACAGAATCCTGCTTTTTGCGTTCTCCGTACAATTGTAGCAGGTTTTCTTTTTCTAGTCTGCAATATTTTGAGGTTTACATGGTAATATTTTGTTAGAACCACAAAGTGGCACCATTGTCTTTTTATTGCAACTTCTGCAGTTAGAGAGAAATAATATTCCTTAGTTCATACAGAGATATAAAAATCTACAAATTGAGTCTCACTTATTGGTCCTGCAGAGACTTCAAAAAGTTTGTATGCCAGTGTACAAGGATAGTATGCGAAGCCATAAAAAGCAAGTTAGTCTTGTATAAGACAGAATATAGAAACCTATGTGGCATTAATATAGCTATACATCAATGAAGTAGCTTTGCTTCCATGACCTATTCAAATGAGTTTAAAATTGTATTTTAATTGTATACAGTTGTTGTTCATCTATGGCAGTGCATAGGTCCACATTTTTTGTCAGTGTTTACAGCATGTTTAATCCAGAGAATTTTCCCCAGGAAAGCCAAAAGGGAATGGGCCACTGTCACTCCACATGCTTAATCTAGTTCTCTCTAAAAACATGAAAGGTGATCAACCAGAGAACCAGACGCCATTGACCCCCTGAGCCCTCATTAAAAGCAATGCTGAGGGACTGAAAGATGCTCTGTCAAGGAACTGCTGAGTGCCACCGTGCCTCCTGCTCTACAGCTCTGTGAACTCTCAGGCTCACCCAAAGCAGCAGCAGAAGAAAAGCTCAGAAAAGTGTCGCTCTTATGATAAACACATAGCTGCACATCCCACCGGACTCCACGTGTGAACTGCACTGCTAAAACGCGCACTTGTCTGAGCATGAGACTACAAGGGAAGACACGATTCTCAATTCATGTTTTGTCCCTAGGTTGTGCGTTTGAGTGCATAAGAGATTTTAGAGCTTTCTTGTACCTTCGCTGTTTTCATTAAAAGACTCTCAAGACGCAAAGCTTGGCTTCACAGAAGGCACACAAAACATTGGAGGGAGTGAAAACAGAACGAATATGTAAAGCAACATACACATATGGCACCAGATATTGTTCCCTTTCATGCATATTCTTTTGGGTGTATTCATTTTGTTTTTGCTTTTTTTCACACAAAAGACAAAGCCTTTCAAAGGCTTCTGCAATCCCACACAGAAAAACCCCATTTCTTAGAAACTATTGGCAGAACACTGCTTCCTCAAGACTTGTTTTATCTTATTATTATCGCCCCAGTAATCTCTTCACACTTTATCTACCTTAATAATAAAATAAAATAAAAAAAACTAAATCCCTCTCAGGAATATCATTAACTTCAGAGGACAACAGGAGGTGAGTTTCACTTTGATTAAATAAGAAGTGAAGTAATATTCTACAAGATGGCTTACTTTTATAATCAGCAGGGGTTCAATTTAATTGAGGAACAATTACAATGATATCGATTTGGCATTTTTGGTATTGTTTTTCATTTTAAAACATGCTAAAATTTATAATTCAGGCACTTTAGAAGTAGATTGAAAAACAGGGCAATGTACACAGACACAACTACATCACACACATACATGTTGGCACTACATACCAGCATCACATCATACATCAGTTTGACAGTTTGTAGTGTGCACTGTCTCTGACTATCTGAAGAGAGGAAATGGATGGCTTCTTTACTAAGCTTAAGAATGAAACAGTGCTGTTTTGGAATCCTCTGTTGATCGTCTCAAGAGCTCAGGAGCAAGCTGAAATGACAAGCGGACAGATTCCGACTTGGTCACACTTGAGCCTGTCTCAGTGGGATGCGTTGCTGAGGGCTAAAACCACACAACACTGACCTTTGACCTTTCTATCAGTGCTTCTATGTTGCAATAGGCCCACAGTCACAAATGTGCAGGCTGCTACAATGGCCCCAGGCCTGCAATCCTGCTCTCTTATTATCCTCCTTTTCTCAAATTCTCAGAAAGAATCCATGAATTCTGAGAGGAACTTTAAAAAGGTGAGTCTTGTGTTGCACTATTTGATGACCACCTCCCTTTCTGAAGCTGTGAAGTATTATTAGCAGAGGCAGCAGTGGGGAACTTTCATTACCTAGTGTTTTGTGGAGGCTGTGCTTGGACAAGTTGCAGATCTCTAGCAGACACACAAGGTGTGTACATACTCACTTTTCATTTCATTTGATGATAGAATATATGCAGTGAGTGGAAAACATACAGTAATATATTATATTGGAACTTTAAAAAGGATAACTGCATAACTGCTGATGCAGCAGTGTGATTGTATCCAAACAGCAACACACTCACATACACATACACACACTAAGGACGGTGTGCATAAATAAAACCCTGTACACGTCATTATCTAGGTCAGCTGTGCCTTCTCTAGTCACAGTACTGCTGCAGCTCTGCCACCAGCTGACCTGATTCAGAGTGTCTTGTGTGAAAAGCCCTGTCCATACACACATACACACAGACCAGACAAAGACTATGGTAGTAAAGTTCACAAAGACTGCTGACTATAGTTCTAATATTCCATTGACTATGGGAGTAAAACTCACAATACGAGTGACTTTTGGTAGTAAAATTCACAAAAATTACTGACAGTGGTAGTAAAATCCACAAAGACTACTGACTATATTAGTAAATTTGACAAATATTGCTGACCATAGTAATAAAATTGACAAATATTACTGATGATAGCGGTACAATTCCCAAATACCACTAAAATTCACAAATATTACTGGTGATTATACTAAAATTCACAAAGACTGCTGACTATGGTGCTAATGTTCAAAAATATTACAGGTACTGGTTCTAAAATCCACAAAGGCTGCTGACTATAGTTCTAATATTCACAAAGACCATTGGCTATGGGAGTAAAATTTACAAGACTATTGACTTTTGATCAAAAACTACTAACTATGGTAGTAAAATTCATAAATACTACAAGTGTCTATGGTAGTAACAGTCACAAATACTACTAGTGTCTATGGTAGTAACAGTCACAAATACTACTAGTGTCTATGGTAGTAACATTCACAAATACTACCGACTACGATCAAGTTTCCCCAAAATGCATCACAAAATTAATTGTTAAATGGTAGAGCGAGCATCACACTGAACACACCCTCTCTCTCCCAGTTAAGATGCTCTTAACTATGTGATGTTTTGGGGGAACTTAGCCTATGGTGGTAAATTTCTCAATGACCACTGGCTCCAGTAGAAATATTTACAAAACTACTGACTATAGTAGCAATTTACTGAAACTTTTCTGTCTCTCATAGTGACTTACTAGAACTTGCAGATTGAGCATAATGGATTATGATTCAAATTTCATCAGAGTGAATGCTGAAGAAATGTTTAAGCTAATATGTGTGTGTGTGTGTGTGTATTTCAAATTCATCTTGGTATATTAATAAATTCCCTTTTGCCCCAGGAATATTTCGATAATAGAATTTATATTGATCAAAATATCTACAAAATAAAAAAAAAAAAAAAATACTTCCTTAGAATGCTAAAGGAAACACTTGAGTTTTGTAGTAGATCTATTTTTTTTTATTTGAATAGCAGACTACAAGCTTTCTAAATGAGATTATTTCTCTTGCAGCAGTTTCTGAATAAACCATTGGATGGCACTGTCTGGTTGCTGTTCTTCTCCTTGCTTCTCTATCTAATTAGAGCCTCGTTCAGGGCTCCTCCAACACCATCCTATAAATGTCAACACCAATACAGCAGGGGACAGTCCGCCTGCATGTAACAAACACAGACGCCATGAAAGTCCACTCTGTGTGTCAAATCAATCACACACTGGGCCTTGCAAAGTTTCACACCTTGGATGAGAATTACGTCCACTGTTCTGCACTTGGACATGTACACACACCAACATAGCAGCTTGCAGATGAATATTCACAACCATATGGAAATAGTGTCTGTTTTACAACGTAAAAATATACCATGTTCCATAATAATGTTCCTAACTGTATTGCCAGGACAGTCTTTAAAAATATGTGACACAAATATATAAATAAGTTCCTATTCATGGTGGTTGAGATTCACATTTGCATTTATTTCCTCCCTGATCAGTCCCTACAGTCCTATCCTTCCTATTCTTTCTACCTCTCTCAGTCCTATTATCAAGGCTTGCACACGGGTCCTTTTCCATTCCCATCCAATCGGCCGGCTGGAGCAGGTGGATGCGAGATAACTTGCGCCACGCTTTGTTTTTGCCCTGACACTGTCATTAATCATTCCTGAAGCTGCACTTCAACTTATAATAATAAGGACTGGCTGCTGTGTGGGGGCTGCCGTCCAATTGCCTTTCTTCGTGCGCCTGCCAAATTGGAGGTGAACGGCCATAGCCAGACACTGCTCCCACGTCCCCAGACTGTCTCATCATTTAGGTATTTATCCATCTCAGCCTTGTCCGCCGCGCTCTCCCTGCTCTCCCAGGAGGCCACAGATTGTGCAGAGGGGAAAGATGAGATTTGTTGCTCGGGCTTTTTGGCTTTGATTGTGTGCCTATAACTTTGGGATTAGAGGCAAATTTCCCACAGGGCAGTGCAGGATTTGCTGGCGTTTAACTGTTTAACCTGGCTTATTCTTGTGTGGCAGTGGGGGAGAAGAGGCTGGTCAACGGGCCCTAGGAGACCCAGCCAGGCTAAACCAGAGCCGGCCCGGTGTCAATAAGAGCCGGCCGCCTGGGCCCTCAGATCAACACTGCTGCAATCCTACCTCACACCTCTCTCTGTGTTTTAAGAGTTTGTGTGTGTCTATAAACAGTACCTCACCCTTGAGACCTGTGTGTTATATTTTTAATATTACACTGGAAGTGCTGAATTTTTGCACGTTACTAAAATAGAGCACACAAACAATATTCAAGTTTTTTTTTGAGCACTACATTATGCATATGCACTCACTTAAACATTTCATACTGGGTGACAAATTCCAACTTCAGTGGTGCTGATTCTTGATCACATGACTGAGTGGTCAAACATTACTTAAACACAATTAACAGACTTCATTTGCTAGGCCAAATGAGTTTCCATTTTGGAAAGCTACATAGCGCCAAGGCTAGGACACAAGCACCCTTTGTTAGCCATGCTCTGGAATAAATGAGGCTTTGGAAACAGAAGGAGGATCCCTGTCCTGTCAAACACAATCTGAGTGGATTAGTGAGATCTAAGGGGAATTTAGCAGCCTGGAGTCTGAAGGTGTGTTTTGTGCCTGCTATCTCCTGTACTAAAAACAAGGGCCCAAGGTGTGTTTCCACAGAGTGGCCTGGGTTCTTTGATCAATCCGCGATGCTCCACCTGGCTCTCCCTAGTGCACAGATACCCAATATGTCTGTTCAGGAAGTAGGCATGCCATAAGGCAGACAACAGCTGTACTTGGTGAAGCACAGCTTAACATACTGCCCAACAAACTCCTGTCCTTAGCTGAATCTGGTGTCAGTTTTCTTATTACGCAAAATAATGTCATTTATATCAAGCAACAAAAGTCCAACAGATGTTGGAGTTTTCTTCAGCTAAGCATCTTGTTGAAACCGGTGCAGTCAGCAAAACCAAGTTCAGCTGCTTTATTCCAGCTTCCTTACTTTCAGTCCAAGAAATTGTCTTCCAAGTACGAGTCTGCAGCGGACCATCACAGCACTTCCTCTTTGCCAGTCCCAGTCCATCACTCATGCCTGCCTGCTTGCCTGCCTGTGAAGATGAGCACCCCCGTCTCCTTCAGCACAGGCAAAATATATGGCAAAACAGTATTGATCTTTAATTAAAGAAGCTCTTAACCTCAGCTGAGAGGAAGCCCCCAGGCTAGAGAGTTAATTCATGTACTAGAAGTCATAATATTTGTGCTCTGCATGAGGAGGTACATAAAAAGTTATCTATTGTCTGGGCAGTTTATCAGCACAACGATGTCTCGATGTTCCTTGCCATGCATGGGCCTCGTGCTCACTCATAATTCAATGTTATGGGCCAATTTGCAACTGGGGCAGTGATGTCGGTTTTACATACATTGCCAGTACGTAGAGTATATTACATGTCCTATCCAGGTACATCTAGTCATGAGGATCCTTTTACCTTTTTTTTTTGCTTTTACCAGATAAACTTGAGTATCTTCATCAAAGGCTTCACCTAAATGTACTCTCTGTTGTATAATATTGGCTTGAAGACCCGAGCAGGCACTATCAGCAAACTGACCCTCTCAACAACCTAAGCATCCGCCATAAAAAAAAAACCCTCACAGTTTCTTTTATAAAACACCTTCCCCCAAGGAATATGAGGAAAGAGTCCTAGAGAAAGAGAAACAGAGAGAGTGAGTGAGAGAGAGAGAGAGAGAGAGAGAGAGAGAGAGAGAGAGAGAGAGAGCAGAAATGGTGGAGGGCTTCTATTCTAGACACTGTGATATCACATTTTATAGGATTATTGATTTCTTCTCAGGATGCAACTATTAACATTGAGCTGTGTTCCAGAGGAGCTTGCGGCAGGTAGCCATGCTCACACCCCATCTCCTCTCAAGGGGAGCAGGGGTTCGCGGGTGCCATACTTTTATAATTAAGGTCAGCTGGGATGCATTAAAGCATTTGGAGGTGTTAAAATCTGCCCTCCTCAGAGAGCAAGTTGGCATCACTTGTGCTCGTAAATTAGCCATGCACTCCCACAGCTAGGAATAGGGGTGGGATTGAAAGGGGAAAAGGGGGGTGTTGGGTGGATTTGAAGCATGGGTGGACTCTCTGATGTCTTTTATTTTTTATTGCAAGCCAAAACAGTCCACTATGCACACCTGAACCCTGGTGTGGCATTGAGCAACATGATGCAACGCTGTGTTGTTTAAAGACCTCCTGTAGGAGGTCATCACAGTGGTTCTGGATCTTATGCATGTTGAGTAGAAATCATGAGAATGATTTCAATACAAATATATATCTATATATATCTATATATCTGTATCTATACATACTATATATATATATATATATATATATATATATATATATATATATATATATATATATATAGTTTGCATACCTCTTGCAGAATCTGAAAAATCTTAATTCTGTGAACAAAATAAGAGGGATCATGAAAATCCCATGTTGTTTTTTATTTAGTATTGTCCTGAATAAGCTGTTTCACATAACATATAGCACACATTTCACATTACATATACTCCACAAGACAAGATAATAGCTGATTTGATAAAAATTACTCCGTTCAAAAGTTTACATACACTTTATTCTTAATACTGTGTGTCATTACCTGGATGATCCACGACTGGTTTTTTGTTTTGTGATAGTTGTTCATGAGTCCCTTGTTTGTCCTGAGCAGTTAAACTCCCTATTGTTCTTCAGAAAAATCCTCCAGGTCTTGCACATTCTTTACTTTTCCAGCATATTCTGCATATTTGACCCGTCTCCAACCGTGGCTATATGATGTTGAGATCCATATTTTCACACTGAGGACATCTGAGGGACAACTATTATAAAAGGTGCAAACATTCACTGATGCTCAAGAAGGTAACACGATACACTAAGAGCCAGGGGGATGCAAACTTTTGAACAGGATGATCGGTGTAAATTGTTATTATTTTGTTTCAAGATGGATTTTTTTTTTCATTTAGTACTGCCCTCCAGATGCTAAACAAAATAGTTACATGTCTCCCAGAAGACAAAAATGGTAACAAGTTTACATATACATATACTAAGTATGAAAGATTTTGGAAGACATTTTGCTAAAAAGTGTTAATTTTCCCTATATATGGAGACTTTTGGGTCACCCTGTAGTTGGAGATTTATAGGGAGTCTGTTATATTCAGTGGACTATCTAAAGTTATCCAGTTTTTTGGACAAGAGACTTTTAATGACATCCACAACACATTTAGCATAAATGTTTAATTTAAACAAGAACTAAAAATTGCTCAGTGCTCACAGCTTGGAGAGAGTAGATGAGGAAATAAAAGCATCTAGATAAGCCTGCAGCTCTACATACAATGTCCCCACTGAAGCATGCAGAGCAAAGCCTTGAGCCGGTGTGGAAGCAGGAGACAAGCATCCAAAGGGGAACAAACATGGCAGGGGAGGTTCACAAACAACCACCTGTCAAAAGACATTCAGTGGACAGTTCACTTTAAAAGAAAAAAAAAGGAAAGGGAGACACATAAATAATGAAGTTTAACAACTTTGAAAATGAATTTTGAATCGTAAAGAATTCAATTACACTAACATATTGTGCGTATGCAGGATTCCCTTGACTTGAGGAATATGTCTGAGCTGTAATTAAAAAGTTGAAATAAGGTGTGCTGATTGCAGTGATTTACCTGAATAAAAAAAATGTTTCCTAGTAACAACTGTGGGACAACATAATTTATTTCAGAGACTTATTTGTATTTGGAAATTATTATTACTGTCAAAGAGGCTAATACAATAGAGTAAGATTAACCTTACTCTTTTATCTGTCCAATTAATAAATTGGTTTGTGGTATGACTGCTAAATCAATGGCAACTGTTTTAAAGTCTTGGCCGGAGCAGTGTGACAGCTTGCTAAGAACAAGACAGCCTGCTGACCCTGAGGACAAACCCCTGACAGAATGCCCAAGGGCCAAACAAAGCAAGAACACCATTCCTTCAGCAAACACCTTCCAGCTCTTGACCTGAATGTGATTTGTGCTGAGTGCAAAACAAAGTTTGGTATGTGGTTACCTGAAACAATTTTGTTTACCCACATTTATCCAAGTGTTAAGGTGGCCTTTCTTTATAAAGGCCTCTTTTGAAGCACTCCAGGAGTTCCCCTTTCTTTCTTGAGTTGATTCAGCAAAGGAACAAAACACCCATTTATGCACATAAGGCAGAGTAACATCCTTATGTACATTACCTTAACCTGCTAAATATCACAGATAGTGTGGAATGGGGAATTTAAATCTGAACTACATGTCACCTCAAGTGCTTATGTAGGATATGGTTACGTACAAGAGGTATAATGCATTTCACTGACTTTATTAACAATCATGATACATTTAGCGATTCCTCAGAATGGTGTGAAATATGAGTGGAACGGAATTGTAAACAAATTTTGTACAGTTTTAATGTATATTAATTCAAAATCAACAGATTATGCCAGATGAAACAACTTGTACATGCATTTAAAAGAAATGCAGTGAAATCTATAGTAAATGTCACTCAAAAAAATGGTAATGGTCTTAGTGTTGCAGCAGCTGCTCACGGGTGTTTTTTAACACCAGCATTTATTTGACCATTATGTTAAATTGTCCCCATAAAGCTCCACTTGGCACCTCCATCTCTCCTGCCTCTCTCTCTGTGAAGCATTTAAGTGGACCAGAGGGGGCTTGTGTATTCCACAGTCTCAATATGCCTGCTTTACTTTTCAAATAATTCTCATCTAGGCCTGACCCAGTCTGACTTGTGGAACAGGATGAAGTTTTCACTGTTGCACACAGTGCATTTGCATATGGTGGTAGCAGGAGGAAAGCCAAAGATGTGGTGTAGTACTGACACTTTAAACAACGTGATTTCCACAGCTTTCCTGCCATGTGCATTCTCATCTGCCACTGGTGGTTGAAAATGCAGAGCAAATTGTGTCAGCTTGTATACCGCCAACTTTCCTCACAAAGGCATCTCTGTCATCTAGAGTGCTTGAACTGAAACTAAACTGAATGTGACTTCTTTCTTTCTTTAAGTAAAAATTCCTTTAGACAGCAAGGATCTGTATATAGTTTCACAGGAGTTATAAGGGACCAATTTGATAGAGTATGGTACTATAACTGAACTTCACAACCATAGCAGTTATTTGGAGTTTAGTATACACGATAAAATCCCAGGGGTAAGATGCTAATGATAAGGTTGGGGTCCTCAGTAATCCGGTAAAGCTGAGAAGGTGCAGGACCTGAGTGAGGAGGCCGTCTGTGTTCAGACCACCTCTATTCAGCAGCCCTCAGCCCCCGGTGGTAAATGGCAGCCGGAAAATCACGGCAGCAGGATCACGCATGGTGCATTAGCTGCTCTGCTCCAGCTCATCCTACAGAAGCGACCTGGTCCAGAGCTCAAAAAACTCCCACAAAAGCCAGTTCCTCTCAGCGCCACTCTGTTCTTCTTTATAATGGCCAAACATCCTATGACTGATCAGAAACATGACACAATGCACAGGAATTCAGATATAATTCTGCAACATGTGTTATTAGTATTATTAGAATTTTTGAACAAATATGTATCAAATATTGCAAATATGTTCTTCTTTTGCTTAAGTTGAGAAGGATTTTTTAAATTCTCTCTGTTCTCTCTGTTCATTTTTAATCTTTATTTTAATCCTGTTGATAAACCTACTCAGTAGCTCAGTTACTAAGCTTAAATATCTAATTAGTTTTGACATCATATTATTACTTGTCATATGCGACATTATTTTTTCTGCAGTCATTATTTCTTGTTATTTCTCTTCCTTTTGGACATTTTTAAGATAAGCCATTTTACTGCAATTTACACCCACAGAATTACACAGTTCTAGTGAAGATATAGTGTCAGTCCTTCCTATTTAACAGAGTTCCCCTTTGCCCTTTGAGACACAGGCAAAAAGTGTGTTTCCTGATTAATGGTGAGGAGAGCCACATCTTCCAACCCTGCCAGAGAAAATGTACACTCTTCTCAGGCTTTTTATAGAAATTAACTGCAAAACACGACTAATTAGAAGTGTGTTATTTAGAGCGACTTTCCCCCTTATTTTCCCCCATCTGAAAAATAACATGGCATGATAGCTAATGATTCTATGGCAAATTAATATGCTATTGGACCTTAGCCAACTAGAAGAACTCTGTTAACCGATAGGGGAAAGTTATACACATTCATTGCTTTGTGTCAGCCTGTGACAACCAGAGTACAGGCAGTATATCCAGTCAAGAAAAAGCTAGGTAAAAATACAACATCGACTTTGATTAATTACCAAAAAAAAAAAAAAAAAAGCTTTTAGTGCTTCTAAATATTGCAGCCAATTAAAAAGGCACAGTCAGGTGTATAAAAATACAAACAACAATGTCAGAGTTATTAATAATGTTAACTGGAAGATAAAAATCCAGAGAACTTGTTGTCCCTGAACGATAGTAACTTTAGATAAACTGACAGAAGTTTTTAAACTCCTTTATTGTCTTTTATTGCAGGTTAAGCAATAGTGCCTCTGAAATAACCGAACAATGTACAAAATGGCAATTAAGGAAAATTATTAAACAGATTTTACACAAAAGACCAATATTTTGTATTTAAGAACTGATTAACAAGCTGCTTAGAGCCTAATTGGACTCTAAATGAGTGCTTTATTAAAGGAAGATGTGTTTGGAGCTTAGTGGGTAAACCAGTTAAGCCTATACATAGACTCATATACAGTGCTAGTATTAATTATAAGCCTAATTAGTGTGATTTAATTACATTGTTTCACAATAGAAGTCACAAACATTTCTCAGTTTAATCATTTTAGACAGTTTTATAGCATGCTGTTTTAAGTTAAACTTAAAATATATTGTATTCAAAAACATTTGAACCATTGACTATTAGTGTACTTCAGCATAAAGGCTTATTCCTTTATACCAAATTAAAAACAGTGTGAACATTCCACCACTAAAACATTTTTAAATGCATGAAAACAGTCGGGAATTAGGCATCTGTAAAAAGGTTCCTTTTCTGAACTGACCTTAGCGTGATACGCTGTCTTAATTTCTCTTTCTGTGGTTGGTGGTGAAATAGAAGCGGGGTGCCGCTGCATTACAGCAAAGGAGAGCTCTGATTCTATAGGCAAGAATACACTGGGGAAGTTGCAAAGGGCAGAGTCTCTAGGAAATCTACTCTTTCTTTGAAAAAATGTCACAGGAGAGATAGGAGATTGGCACCACAAAGGACCTAAAATAGCACAGGCTGCTACGCATTGTCAAATGAGATTTGGACTTAGACGCTGACTTTTGTTCTACAAAGTGTTGGGCTCTGAAAGGGAGATAGGAGCTGGAAGAATTGGAATTTTTTCCCCCCTCTTTTCCTAGTTGTGCTATATATGTGCTTTATAATGATGGCCGAGTAGTAATGTTACAATTATTCCATGTTTGACAGTAAACTCTCTTTATTCATATTTGGCTAAGACAATAGTTTATTTAGCTTATTCCTGGTTCGAGTGACCAGAGTGGCATTTACAATGTAGGGAAATGACATTCTTTAAAGGTGTATGACCAGGTCGAGAGATTAGAGTCTTTCTGCTGGGGTGTCTCCATTCCCATGTTTCCAAATGACCTTGCATTCAGTAGTCCCCCTACTGACCCTCTCTTTCCTAACAAAAGCCTTATATATTTGATACAGGTTTCTTTTCCCCCTCATAGGCCATATAATAGGATTAGGAATATTTTCTGCAAATTTACAAAAACAAATCACATGGCAAGGCTTAGAAATTGCTAATAATTTCTCCATAGCTGATAGATCAAAGGCAGGCCAGGCGATAATGTGACCCTGGTCAAGCATTTTTAATGAAAGGGTTAATCTTCTCAAAGGTGACTATTCAGGAGCAGGAGGTGTGACCAAATGAAGAAGTTGGAGAAAAATCATCTTAGAGTAACTTGGAGCTTTGCAAGAAATTTCATTGTTTGGAGCAGGACAGATCTCTCTATAGGAAAATGCAAGAAGAATTTTGACATTGACTCTTGGACACATCTCTGAAGGCACACCTCTGTGCTAATGTGGCAATTTTGGAAAATTGGCTTACTCGACTGTTATAGTCGGCAGAGGATGCGATAGGGAGGAAAAAAATCACACAAATTCACCATTTCTGGCCTTGAGTAATATATGTTGTTCCACTAAACTTAAATAATGTGTTACAGCTCATAATTCATGTTGGGGTTTGCACATAAAACTTTGTTGAGCAAGCTTTAGTTGTGCTACTTTAAGCACACATGTCTGTTCAGGGCTAATGGGACTTGAACACCTTCCAAAACCAGAAGGAGAGGAGAGAGGGGAGGGAGATGGCTTCATACAGTAAATGCATTAGCCCTGACTGGTTAAGTAGGTTTGGAAGTCTAATCATGACTGCAAGAAAATGGGGCTTTCAGTAATTAAGAATAAATGAAATTGCTTATCAATTAGTAAGTTACAGCGTACACCATTTGGCTGTGTTCTTAGGGATTAATCATGGAACTATTGACATTACATTGTTCCTTAATTATCATTCATACATTTTATGGTAATTGTTGAATTTTTCACAGAGGAATTACAATGTCTTGGAAATACCAAGCCATATCAACGCTCTCAAATATAAACATTAATTAATTTCTAAGGAAAATGGGGAGGGGGATAGATCATTGGTGTGGCACCAGAAAATAACTGACTCCAACAAGGGCTGTAAACAATGTTAATGTTTTTCTTCTCTTAATGAACTGAATCAGTAATGAGAGAAAATCCATCACACTCATAATAAGGCACAGAAAAGACAATACAACTAAAAGTGAGGTGGATCTCACATAGAAGCTGAAAAGACCAGCACATATACTGTAAACCCTAATCATGTTCATAGTTAACAATCTAATAAATAATGACTGTGAAACAATTATACTCACCACTACAAGGTTGTGTATACTGTTAATAAACTGGACATAATTATAGCTAGAGATTATATTTTGTACATCCAAAATGAGACATTGTGAATTATGTTGTATTAGTTAAAAACATACAACACAATGCTTATATCTTATGTTAAAGAACTGCATCTAAACATTTTTCCAATTTCCATTCTCTACAGAGTGCTGCAGACAATGTGGGAACCAAAATCAAAACCATGTGTAATCTTAGGACTGTGTTTTGCTGTTTTAAGATTGACCTTTGTGCTCTGTGTCCAGTGCTGGATCACACGGTCATTCTGAGCCCCTCCTCTCCCCACTTCCCCACAATGCAACAGGCCAAGGTCCCAGCTACAGGCAGGGTGTATTGGAGTGAGACTTAATGAGGTAATTAGTCAAAGGGCTAGACTGACCCTGGGAGGCTAATACCTGTGAACTTTTTACCCTCGACTCCTGACACATGTCTCCAGAGATGGCGGAGGACGGGACGCTCCCTGCGCAGACCCGAGGGCTGAGCCACCAACTGTCACAACCTTTACATGCAAGTGTGACATCCTGATCACAGGTACCATTCACTGGACAATCACCCTCCTGTCTTTTGATAACACCTACTGTTCTGCAGTGGCCTGTTGGGTCATTAGTAACACTACAGCTCAAGGCTTCAGCAGTCAGCCAAATGCTTATTTCCTTGGAAGCCACTTTAAGTTTAAAGAGATGAAAAGAAAGGACAAAGAGAGGCAAAACAGATTGATATTTTTTTTAATCTCTGTCTGGTTTTTATCACAGTGCCGTGACTGGCTGCCTCATTAATCATAGGCTCTGCTGCCTCCAGTACAGAAGTAACTGCATTTGGCTCAATTAAGACGTACAAAGACAATAGAAAATGTAGAAGTTGGGCCGGCGAAGCGGCAGCAGCGTTCATCTCCCTGTCATTACTGAGAGAAAAGGAAAAATTAACCCTAACAGCTTCCCTGCTCTCCTCCATTGATCCGAAGCTTTTGTGATGTCCCCAGAGTGTGGCAGACAATTACAGATATTATTACATCTGCATTGATTTTTTTTAGGAGAGCCCAGCGTCTCAAAGCAATTAAAAAAAATTACAGTTCAGAAGTAGGCCAATTAAAATGCCCATGGGTCCTGCTGGGGGATGCTTGCCGTGACTGTCAGAGTGTCACAATGTTCTCACTTGGCGGTTTTTAGACAAGTCAGGGCACACACATACTCAGACACACTCACACACGCGCATCCATGTACACCCCAACCACACAGACACACACACACACACACACACACACACACACACACACACACACACACACACACACACACAAGTAGTATAGAGCTAGCCCTAATTTGCAGGCAGAACTAGGATGGGTGCTTTCACTGAGGTGGGCATCACCATGGAAAAAAAAATTCTACTAAATTTGGGAAGGAATGACTGCAAGCAGAAATGGCAGTGCATTTTAAACAAATATATACACTGATCAGTCATTAAAACCACTGACAGGTGAAGTGAATAACATTGATTATCTCGTTACAGTGACACCTGTCAAGGGGTGGGATATATTAGGCAGCAAGTGAACAGTCAGTTCTCAAAGTTGATGTGTTGGAAACAGGAAAAATGGGCAAGTGTAATGACTTGAGTGAATTTGACAAGGGCCAAGTTGTGATGGTTAGATAACTGGGTCAGAGCATCTCCAAAAATGACAGGTTTTGTGGGGTGTTCCAACAAAAAAAGGTGTTAGGTATACAGTGGTTAGTACCTACCAAAAGTTGTCCAAGGAAGTACAACCAGTGAACTGGTGACAGGGTCATGGGTGCCCAAGGCTCACTGATGAGTGCTGGGAGCAAAGGCTAGTCCATCTAATTTGATCCCACACATGAGCTACTGTAGCACAAATTGCTTAAAAAGTTAATGCTGGCTATGATAGAAAGGTGTCAGGACATACAGTGCATTGCAGTTTGCTGCATATGAGTCCATGCCTCAACAGGTCAGAGCTCTTTTGGCCGCAAAAAGGGGATCTACACGATATTAGGCAGATGGATTTAATGTTATGACTGACCAATGTACGTTAAAGCATGACAGATATATTACATATAAATATTACAAACTTTGGCAATATAATGTAGCCCTTTTATAATTGAGAATGAGTTTAAAAAGTCTGAATGTGCTGCTTATGGTTGTGTTTTGATCTTTGCAGTGTTTATACAGGCAGCATCCTTCTTCAGCTAGCAGGATCAGAAAGGAAAAGTAATGACAATCTACTGTGCATTTGTGTATTGTCTAATATCTATACCCGTCTATACCTACAGGTGCATCTCACAAAATTAGAATATCGTGGAAAAGTCCCTTTTTTCCGTAATGTAATTAAAAAAGTGGAACTTAATAAATTCTAGATTCATTACAAATAAAGTGAATTATTTCAAGCCTTTATTTGTTTTAAACTTGATGATTACGGCTTATGGCTCATGGAAATCAAAACTCCAGTATCTCAAAATATTAGAATAAAGAATTTATAATACAGAAATGTCGACCTTCTGAAAAGTATGTTAATTTATGCATTCAATACTTGGTCGGGGCCCCTTTTGCATGAATTACTGCATCAATGCGGCGTGGCATGGAGGCAATCATCCTGTGGCACCGCTGAAGTGTTCTGGAAGCCCAGGTTGCTTTGATAGCGGCCTTCAGCTTGTGTGTATCGTTGGATCTGATGTCTATCATAGATTCTCTATGGGGTTCAGGTCAGGCGAGTCGGCTGGCCAATCAAGCACAGTATTACCATGGTCAGCAAACCAGTTACTAGTAGTTTTGGCACTGTGGGCAGGTGCCGAGTCCTGCTGGAAAAGGAAATCAGCATCTCCATAAAGCTCGTCAGCAGATTGAAGAATGAAGTGCTCTAAAATCTCCTGATAGATGCTGCACTGACTCTCAACTTGAGAAAACACAGTGGACCAACACCAGCAGATGACATGGCACCCCAAATCATCACTGACTGTGGAAACTTCACACTGGACTTCAAGCAGCTTGGCTTCTGTGCCTCTCCACTCTTCCTCCAGACTCTGGGACCTGGATTTCCTAATGAAATGCATCATTTACTTTCGTCTTCCCCCCCGATTATGGTTGTGTGTACTGAGCCAGACTGAGAGATTAAAGACTCAGGAAAACTTTGCAGGTGTTTTGAGTTAATTAGTTGATTAGAGCTCTTCTCAGGTCGACATTTCTGTATTATAAATTCTTTATTCTAGTATTTTGAGATACTGAATTTTTTATTTCCATGAGCTGTAAGCCGTAATCATCAAGATTAAAACAAACAAAGAAAAAAAAGGTTTGAAATATTTCACTTTATGTGTAATGAATCTAGAATCTATGAAAGTTCCACTTTTTGAATTAAATTATGAAAAAATTAACTTTTTCCACGATATTCAAATTTTTTAAAATGTACCTGTATATTTAAAATAGTATTTCAGAGGACTCGGTTATTTTCTCAATAGACAATATAAATTAACTCAATGATATGCATATTTAATTCACAAGCTAAAACCTGGCCATGCACGCAACACAACCCAGACACCTTCCTCTGTTACAGTCTCTTTCCTGCACTCAGACTATGGTTGTGTTTCCTCCTGGGAGAAGTGGCCTCTCTGCTGGTCACTCTGCCAGCCTTCCTGAGTTCCAGGGAAGAGAAGGAAGGGAATACTAATTACCGTTGTGGAGCAGTATAGGAATGAGAGCAGATAAGGAATGAATGTGATGTTACTGTGGGACTGTGCCCATTAACTATTCAGATCTGCTCCAGGTCCTTGTTTCCTACGAACGGTATCAGCTGCAGGCAGGAACACACCGCTTCATTGTTAACAACAGCACAAATATGTGGTGCCTTTGCTTCTGCTCAGTGCACTGCCGTTGTTTTTATCCATTATTCATATAAGCCAGCATTTTGATTTCTAGGCTTAAATTTGTCTCAACCACAGCCGTACAATATTAAAGCACCAAAAAAAGAAAACCGGAATACATTGCATAAACTGCCATTGCTTGGGGAATAAACAACAAAACCATTTTTTTAATCATTGTTCATGTGCCTCTGTTTGATGTTTGGGAAAAAGGCAATGTTTCTTTAATCCACAAAGCATCCACATATTTATTTATTCTAGGATTAAACACCTACAATACAGAACTTTCTTACACATACAAGCCTAAACTAATAGCAAAGCTAAAGCATAAGCTGAAAACATTTCATTAGCTCAAATAGCTGAAAGGTGTTTCTGTTTATCTATTAGTATTCTGATAAATGTCCTCATCTTGGATTACAGAGTTATAGGGTTTCAACGGGAAAACATAATCCATGGAATTCACTGAGAGCCAGTGACAACCCCCGGAAAAGAGGGGGAAAAATGAGTTTTCAACACAGGAACCCAATGCAATGCATGATTAGAGAGGAGCACATTGTGAAAATCATCAAAGGGAACATGGTTAGAGTTCTCGTACAACATTCGGTTTCAGTTTTCTGTGAGGAAATGACCGTGTTAGGAACCTCCAACTACAGCCAGGGCAAATGAGCCTAATTAGAAAAACAGGCCATTTTTTAAAAATCGATAATTATCACTTGATATTTTATAGCCATGTGCTATAAATCTTCCCTCTTTCAGAAAAATTATAATATTGCTTGAAATCTGAACAGGAACTTTGTGTACCACATTTTAACCATATGGACAAACATTGATTTAGAATGTAGAATGTACACAACAAACATGGATATTCATGAAAGGATATTTGTGTGAAATGTATGAAATAAACAAACATAATTAATTAAATATTCAGTATATTGAAAAACTGGTATGCATACGGTGGGGTCCAAAAGTCTGAGATTACAGTATGTTGAAAATCCTGGATTTTATTTTTCATTTAAAATTGGAAATAAGCAGAAAGTTTTAGAATTTTTTAATATTTAAAACAAAAACAATAAATGTTCAATATCCTGAATATTATATATATGTAATATGTGTGATAATGACCATGTTAAATGATTAGTATAAAAGCTCAGATTTTCCTCATGCCTGAGCTCTTCTATTGAAGCACGTATTCATATATACACGGATGGATTTGATCTAAAATGGATCATGAGGTTTTGCACAAACTTGTGGAGACCATTCCAGCTTTAATAAACAAAACATTGCTAGTGTTGGCAAATCATAAATCTCAGTATGTTTGTTATGGGAAAATAATCCTAAACTGTGACATATTACAAACAACTATATGATAAATTAATAAAAAAAATTAATTGATCAAATAAACCAATAAATACATTTTCAAATACTTGGTAGGGTTGCTTAGTGGTTAGGCCTTGCACCTCCTGTGTTGGGAGTTTGATTCTCACCTCCAGTGTGGGTGAGTGGAGTTTTCATGTTCTCCCTGGGCTTTGGGGGTTTCCTCCAGGTAATATGGTTTCCTCCTCCAGTCCAACGACATGCATTGTAAGCTGTTTGGCATCTATAAATTGTCCATAGTGTGTGTGTGTGTGTGTGTGTGTGTGTGTGTGTGTGTGTGTGTGTGTGTGTGTGTGTGTGTGTGTGTGTCATGAGTTCCCTGGGATAGGCTCCAGGCTCCCCATGACCCTGTGTAAGATAAGCAATACAGAAAATGGAATGATGGAAATACTTTTACTAAAAAAATTGTGATTAGCGAGGCAATGGAGTTTAGCATGTGTTCTGTTACAAATGTGAGTCTTGTTTCTCATTAAGCCCCATGTTTAGTCATCATTTATTCCATTGTTAATATGCAAGTCAGCTTAATAAGGGTGTAACTCACATTTGTGCAATATAATGTCATAATCATCTATAATTGTATTGACATTTTTGTTGCATTTTAGCCTGCCTTGTTTATCATTTGGCATAGGTAACCTGTTATAGTCTGCTGTAATTCCTTGTTTGAACATTTTTTCAACATCTTTGAAACAAAGAAAATTATTTTTCAGTTCTCCCTTTTGCTCTCCAGAGCTAATTTTATTATAAGCTAATAAATGTTTAGAAATTATCTACCATTCAAAACAAATGAGAAAAAAGCTACAAGTAGACAAGATTATGTCTAGGTTCATTGCCAGCTCAGATTTTAACATGTCTGAAGGAACTGAAAGTGAAATGCCTGGGTATATGGGAAGCAGAAACGGGAAGCCAAATTCTGCATGGGTCAGGGAGTGAAGGATAAGAAGCACATCTAAAGAAGGACAATATGGGAAATTGTCATGCAAATCATTTACTCATGGACACACCATGCCACTTGCATTAAGAGGACTGTTGCATCAAGAGGCAGTGCAAGGGGGTCTGCATTTTCCCCAGGCTGCCCAGGACTTTTTGTGCTTTCTAAATCCCGTGAGAAGAAAGCCGCATGGTCTGGGATAGAACTGCTAACTCTAGTTATGGAATCAGTGGTTTGATTGGTGCAGAATAGCAAAACAAATTGCTGAGCCATTCAGTTAGGGTGGATAATAAACAAGAGATGTGAAGATTCAGATTTACAGCATTGACTGTAATAATAATAATAATAATAATAATAATAATAATAATAATACATACATACATACATACATACATACATACATACATGCATACATACATACTACTGATATTCAGTGCTGTTTTGCTTTTGAGCCAGAGAGTAGTACCATAACAGGTGTGGTGAGGTTTGTTACTATGCCGGCAATGAAATAAGCACAACAAGTAAGGAGTAAAACATGACAGGTGTGCTTCACAGAAAAATAATCAATGTGGGTGGTGTGATTATTTTTGTTTTTAAAACAGCAAGTGCTTTATTTCTCTTGTACCACAATAGGACAGGCAATAATAATAATAATAATAATAATAATAATAATAATAATAATAATAATAATAATTCCATGCATTAATGAACATCATGTTATACTTTTTAACCAAATCATAATTACATTTAATGTTGTGAAACATCTGCAAAGACAAGTCAGTTCATGGTTTCTCTTATGTTATAGCAGTTATCAATTGTTTCCTCACCAGCTTTTGTTTCTTGTCTTTAGTTGACAAGACAAAAAGCCACAGCTTGACAAAAAGCACAGGTTCCTCTCTTCTGTAGACTTTCCCGTGTTAGAAAACATACAAAGTGTTGACACTGGAGACTCCTTCCAAAAATGCTAAATAAATGTCTCCTCACAGAAAACTTTACATCCCCTGTATTACCTGCATTTTTAATCTGTTTATATGTCACTCATTCAAGTCCATGTGTACACTGTTAATATAATAATTAAACATATTAGTAAGAGTGGAATTAATATAAACCTGTGACATGGTATTCACATATTGGCACTGGTATTTTCTGTTTCTGTTTGTTTCTGGTGTTGTTTGTTGTATTAAATTATACATATATTGTACATATTTCCCTTTTCCAGAATAGCATGTGTTGATATACAGCAGTGACAAGTTTGAAAGCTAAGGACACACTGCATAGTCTCCATGTACTAGAAGACAGTGAATTTGACCAACGTGTGGTTGTTGTTACTATGGAAACATTGTATTAGAATAACTGCATTATTATATACCTTGCAGCCAGAACTACAGTCCAAGCTGCTTTTATAGAAATGAATCAGGACCTTCTGACCAATCGTAATTGAGCATTCAATAGCACTGTAGTGTAAATAAAATTTTATGCTTATCCATAAAATGCTGTGAAAATAAATGCCTAAAACAATTTAAGAAAAGATTGTGTTGGTAATGTACAGTTTTGAACAGATGGGCAGACAAATCGGTCTTGTGAGGAATTCTGGGTTTTCAGGTACACAGATGCACTTTTACCTCACAGTGAAAGAAATTAGTCATCAGATGAGTGGAAACACACCAGATATTTCAAATGGGCTTTTGCCAAAAGAAAAAAACAGACACCCATACGCTTTGATCATGCATTGCTTTTTACAGACTACATATACATTAATAGCTAACTATAACAATGCTGTTCTGTTTATGGTTTTCCCCAACGAATTCTATTTTTCTTTCTAAAAATCAGACAACATGCAACAGCAGATTTATGCAGTGCTCATAAATGTACTGTATAATAATGTACAATAATGTTCAAATTACAATGCCAATACCACATTGCACTATTTAGCTCATATGTCCATATGCAATATTTGGAAACATATTATTTGAATGGTATCTACACTGGCCCTTCATAAGACATTCGTGAGATTTTATAAAGCAGTGCTGTTGGATTTATATAATGCTTATGTTAAATACCACAAAGTTTTTATGAAGTACATTGCTTTGTCATTACAAGAAATAGAGAAAAGAAACTACTAAGTATTTTCAACACTACCTTTGAAGCTATTATTATGTCTTTACTAACAGCACCTTAATGAAATACCGTAAGTGTCTATAAAGTGTTCACACGTAATCTTGACTTTTAGAAGGTGTATTTACTGTCTATTTTGTATAGAACCATAGAATTGAAACACTGTCTGCTGAAGTGCTTGTTGTCCATTTGCATTCAAAATTACTATTCCAATACACCTTCACTTATTTATTGAACACATGCGCCAGCAAAATGAATGATTTTAAAGCCCTCAAACTAAAGTGGCAATCACATTTGCATTTACAACAGTATTATAAAAAGAACTATACTTACCTTCTTCAGCTATTTTAAAGTAATATGAATGTCTTGTTGGTAAAGATGAACGAATAACTAATACGTATAAAAAAAAATTAAAGTAACAATCATGACCAACATGTCATCTCACATTCTGACATATATCTTTCATAAATTCTTCAGCATTACTTTATAAAAGAGTAATACAATGCTTATAAATGTGTTATAAAGGCCCTATGTAGGTAAACTTCAATTAAAGTAAGTAAGGTCAATTACGTGTTCTTTTATACCTCTTTTCCATTATATTTCTTTATGCTATTCACTTTAGGTCCCTCACTTATATATTTTTTTTTTACCTCTTTTATAATCATGTTACATTCATTAAGACAAATTCCTAAGATCAAACCGTGCCAAAAAAGATAAATCCCTGAGCCTGTGGATCATGATGTGCATTTGATTAGAGGACTAAAGGCAAGTAATTACAGACTGATCAAGGCAAAAGAGGTCACTCAGTTTCTAACCACAGTCCCTCTCCTCCCTGTGAAATCTCAGAGGCTTAGTTTAGTTTAAAATGGACTGGCTAAATTTATGCTTCCCAGAAAAAGGTGTTCTTCCTTCAAATTCAGTCAGGATGTTGCCTTGTTACTTTTTAATGTCCAAGCTTAGCACAGAGTTTGTATATGCATTGTGTACTGGATCGCATGCTGCGCTACCTAAAATGCACAAATAAACCTGACTAGAGACAATTTATGTTTCTCTCGATCAACCATACCTTTCTGCTTTATTTCACGCTCATTTATTTCAGAGAGAGATGCAGGAAAAAGTGCCTCTAAAAGCAAGGCTGACTTTGGAGACTGTGGAGGAAAAATAGCACCCTGCTGACCTGGACCAGCATCCTCGCTGACAAGACACCATGACGAGCCTCACTCAGGCGCTGTGATTGCAAATGGACCACTCTTGTGGTATTTGCTTGTGGTTTGATAGGCAGGTCTGGATGCCTTTAGCATTATCAGAAAGCATCCTTGTGTTCCTTGAGCCAGTCTGAATTAAAGAGCAATAACAATAACCTGCCAAGTCACACCAGCATGCCAGAACTAATGTGTTTTCCAAAATAGAGGGTTCACTCTTTTCTTTTTTTTTGTCCCAGTAAAAATGTTCATATTTACATGGGCAAGCATAACTGGTGGCAAGAGGCACAGAAACCATTATAGAAATAAAGAGAGGTTCTGCCTTGTGCTCTGACTTCACACGCCACTGAAGCTCATCAAATTGGTTCTTGTTCTGTGGTTAGATGCATACACGAGGAAGCTCAGTCTCAGGAACGGAGTGTCAGCAGACTTGCATGCACATAGCAAGCGATTGAAAGAGAGAAAGAGAGAGAGAGAGAGAGAGAGAGAGAAAGAGAGAGAGAGAGAGAGAGAGAGTCAGAGAGAGAGAGAGAGAGATGAATCTAAAAGGGAAGTGATCCCAACCTCCAGAGAAACTAAGGTGAAGGTGAAATCACAGAGGAGCAGTGTGACCATCTGATTTTTTTTGTCCCCGTCACACACCAGATATGTTGAGACGGCAGTGTAACCGCAACAACAATAGGAGTCCCTGGAGAAATATAAAGGAGAATAAACAAAAAAGATGCATACGTCTGTCATGTTTACATAAACTGTTGACAAAAAATATGTAACGATATAATGACTTACTGTGAATTCTAATCTATACCTCATGTTCCTTATACTTCAGAGGATGACAAAACTAACGGTGCATCTCTAACATCTATTACAGAAGGCAAAAAATCCTTTAAGGCAATCACTAATGGACATTTCATCACAAGGCCTACTTTAGAAATCTTTTAAAAAACTGAACTCCATAAACAAGCTACTCTCAGGTATACAGAACAACATGCACTTTCCTGTGTATTTCTTTTCCTAGGTATTTATGATATATTTTGCCTCACACTGTCACGTACTGTATACTTGCCTCACACTGTCACGTACTGTATTTTCACTTTGTGTGTAGTCCTCTGTACTCTTCTACAATTGTATGTCACACCATGGTCCTGAATAAATGACATTTTGTTCCATTGTATATAAGGAATGACAATAGCACATTTGACTTGATTTAATGAGTCAAAACTGAACGAAGGAAGGAAAATCCATGTTGTGCTACACTTTCCTTGGAATCAGTTCAGTTTTCAGTAGCTTAAAAAGTCTCTATTAAGAGGCTAATCTTATTTTATTTAATAGCATACACTGTGTGCATCTAAAAACAGCATGATAACAATGAAAAGGAGATAATGGTACCAGAAAAAGTCGGAAACAAATTGAATTAGATTCCCCTGTAGGTAATATATTTGATAAGAAGAATGGCTTTTAAGATGCACTGTCTGAGAAAAAATGATAAAAATGTTCCCATGGACAGAAAGACATAAAGAAATGGCACTTCATAGATAACTAATGAAAAAGATAATAATGTAGCTTTCACTTTAAGAAATGTAAGATAACGGAACCAACCTAACTCATCGCAATGACTGCTGCCAACTATATGTTACTGAATGCCCATCAGGGGATATCTACAGGAAAGAAAAAGGGGGGTGAGTGAATTATATGTAATATGAACTCTTCAATTTCTCAAAGGAATTAGCTCAATTCATTACATACAGTACTTTCACAAAAGGGGGCAGACGTGAAATGGATGATTGCCTGTAAATGGGCTTGTCACTATTAGAAAAATGCATATAAAGCACAAGAAAAGAAATGAGTTTAGTCTTAATGTTAATATAGGCAGTTACGGTATATCCCTGTTTTAAAAATTGGCAGGAATTACAGTTAATTTTCATTAAAACAAAACACAGACAACCGACAACAGAAGTAATCAAACAATTGCACATAAAATTGTGTTAAAGACTGTACAGAGATCTCAATTTAGCCATGGTGAAAGTTTACACAGCTCAATTAAATTTACACAAGAACAAGTGACTAAAGCCGAGTAGCATGTTCATCAGTTTGATATGCGTTTGTGTGTGAGAACAAAGCTGCATGACAGCCATGCAGGTGTATGATCCATCTACAGCAACGAGAGAGAGAGAGAGAGACTAACGTCAGCCGGTTTTCCACTTAAGCTCAGATTCAGTGCGTCTGGCCAGCCCTACTGTTGCCGCTGTCTTGTTTTTGACATTTTTAAGGAGGGCCTCCTGTAGGCTTGCTGCTCAAGCTTGAAAATAAAATGGGAGTCTTATAAAAGCCAGAGAAAGAAAATGGCAGATTGGTGTGGCAAAAAGCTGCATTTTCCCCTAGACATATTTTCTTAAAGGCTTTTCCTCCTTCTCTTTCTCGCTCTTTCTATCTCTCTCTCTTTCTTTCTCTCTCTTCTCACCACTTCTTTTCATCTCACTCTACTGACACAAATCTTATGCCACTACTTTTGTTTAACGTAGGCCATTAATGAAGAGCTCTCCAGCTAAATACGTCTTTATTCTGCTATTAACTGTGGCGCTTGAAGTAGGCACTGAAGAGGGAGGGAGTCTGAAACCCTTCAAAGTCGAGGCATTTAGAGCCACTTTCCCATCAATCAGACCCTGTGTCCAGTAAGTGGCGCTTACATTTACATGAAATATTCATAAAGCATTCACTTCTGCTTTCCCCTGCCCTAATCATTACTTTTAGAAACCCCTCCACCCCTGAAAAAGCTACAATCATCTCTCTGAGGGGAGGAGAATTACAGGATATGTCCCTTCTTTGTGTGGTTGGCCTCCAGTAGGTGGACCATTTTGTTCTAATAGAAAAAGCACAAGCAACCATCAAAGGTCTTCCACCCTATGCATGATGTGTTCATATCTCACAAACAAAAATGTATTCTGACATCTCTCTCCACCATATTTAACATTTCTCAAGGTGTCAAGGTATGCAAATGATAAAGCTAATGGTAAAATTTTAATTCGAAGTTTTTTTGGAAAAAACAAAGCCCTTAATACACAATTCTTGACATTATTATCGCAACAATAGCACAGAATTATCAGTGTGACAAATAATATCAATATGAGCTTGAAATTGATTTGGACTAATGGGAATTAAAACATTTTCAGGGTCAACCTTGTGTACAACCTTGTGTGCTGATTGTACTTTTGTACCGATTGTACAACTTCATCCAGAAAAGGAACAGAAAAATTAACAAAATAAGTTCCTTTTTCATTGTCAAATGCCTTCATATTCACATACACAAAAGATTTTTTTTAAAAAAAGGTCATGAATAAATTGTATAATCTTTAAATATGGACATATCTATATAGAACACCTTCATCTTTTCTTCAGACAACCCAATAATTAGTATTATTTAAGCCATGCACATTGCACAATGACTGAAATTCTGTCCCAGTTAAATGAAAGTTTTTTAATCTATCTGAAGCAATAAAATCATTAGATGCTCTAGCTCAAAAGAATATGTCCTGTGCACCCAAAGCAGGAAAAAGAGTAAGATTGCCTCAGAATTTCCCAAACATAGCTAACTGTGCTAACATAGATTTATTAGCATGGTTTATATAACTCATATTTAGGAATTCATGGACCTGGAAAAAGGGATTAGAACATTTATTTCATGCAGGGAGATGATCCTGTCATTAATGGTCGATACTTTCATCATCATTTAAAGCAGAGGAATTTGCCCGGTGACACCTCGTGGCCGACATATCAGGGTTGTGCAGCTGTGCTCGTTATCTGCTGGAGACCTGCTCTGCTCATGCAATGTGGACTGGAGCCCATCAAATGTGGATTAGGCTGTCAATCACAGGGCCTCTGCCTATACCGTGCTACAATTTTTCTCAAATGTCACCAAGATCAGAGTAATTTCTTGGCTAATTGCATCTCGTCGCTCTTAATGTGGCTCTGTTACATGGTTTGACAGGGCTGTGTTTCTGGGCTCAGAGCTCATAGATTGGAAGACAGAGGGCAGCTATTGTTTTGAGGAGAATATGTATGCAGCAGTGCAGAGCATCAAAATCAGCTATGCACTATGCACTGTGTTTTTTTTTTTTTTTAAATGGGGAATTCAGAAATGTTTTCTGAAACTGTGCCACTCTTGATAAAGCACTGCTAGTTGGAAATATTCCTCCAAATATGTGTAATGACTGCTGATACATTCTAAAATTACATGTAATTTTTTAATTTGCACTGAGATTTACTTATGAATTATACTGGATTGTACATTACAAAGAATTATTACAAGTACAATGTACTGTAACTACTCCCATTATGTTCCAGTGTAACCGTTCATACATTCCTGTTTTCACATTTAACAATACACATACGCACATGTATATGCTATATAAGTATTGCCAATTTCTCTTGAATTTAATATCAAGAGTATTTTACAGCATTACATTCACAGTGTCATGTAAAAATGAAGAAGAATCACATGAACTAAAAGCCTGCTTCATTCCTTTTTAGACACAGAAAATGAATAGGGAGGGACCCCTTATTAACATACATAGAAAATAAAACAGGGCATCTACATTATGTATTATAGCATTGCCAAATGATAAAAAGTAGCCCTACAGCAACATAATCGTTTCCCTCTCACATTCTGCTTATGAGAAATTGCTTGATATTGCTGTCAAAGGTTCAGTGGAAATTCTACAATGCATTAAGCAATTTATAAGTATAGCACTAATCTCCTCCAGATTTAACATTGAAATGAGATTCCACTTGGTTCTGCTGGTTCCGCTTTGTAATGCTTTAGAAATATTAAAGCATAAGCCCCATCGAGTAAGCCTCCAAGGGTTCTATCTCCTTCACAGACAACCTAATATAATTTGTACTTGTAATAAACATTGGTGTAGAGCTACATGCTAACGCGCAGATTTTCATCCTGCACAGTTATCGTCTTAAAGTGAATTTTAGTGCAAATAGAAGAGGAAGGTATTAGACAGGTAATATTACAATCTTCAGAGTAGGAATAATATCTTTGCTAGTTCTCTGCACTGTACAACATCTGGATTAGACTACCTCTGAGCCATAAAGAGCTCCTTTGGTATTGGAAAAAAAAACTTTAGTAATTACTTTAGTAATTGGTATACACTTGTGAAATGACAGATAAATAGATCAACAGTAGAAAATATTTCCAGATCTCCCTAATTACGAAATATAAAAGAAAACAGAATTACAGGAGAATGACAATAGCAGATTTTTCGCTCCCTTTTCTCCTTGTATTAAAAAAGTATGCATTATAAAGTGGATTTTTGTGAACAAATACATAGAACCACAATCAACAACTCCCAACCCAACCCCCCCCACCCCCCCATACACACACACACACACACACACACACACAAAAACCCTTATATTAACTTTGTACGTCCTGCTGTCCCTATTATGCTTATATTATACAATGTCTCTATTTTTTTATGTCTATTTTTATGTGAGAAATGACAGGGCTACTCTTCATATCCCATACACTAGTTGACTGACAACTTAAAACCATGCTTAGTTTTGCATTCGCATTGCATTTCTATTGCAGTATACCATTAAAGACAGTACAAGGATTTTATTTAGTCTAAAACTGCACTTACTGTAAGAATACAACACATTCACAATCTGATGTCTTGCAAAATTGATTATTATTATGAATGTTTTAATACAGTTGAATGAAAAGGTATGCTTCACTATTCACTTTCTCAAGAAGTATGTACAATGAACGCTATGAGCTAAATTATTCTTGGATCTAATCTCAGATTATAAATATGAGTCATGACAGTAGTTTTTGGGGTAGCAATTGAGCAAAAGATGCACTTAGGGTTATTGTTTAAAAAAATAAGTGTTTTTAAGGATGCAACCATGAACTAAGAGCTTTTGTTCTGCTTCACTAAATGGAAGTGGACAATTTGTCCATTTTAATTTAGCTGATATAACAGAAGACAATAGCAGTACACGTAAGTGAAATTATTTCAGCATGATTAAGCAAAACTTTCTCTGATGAAACAGTCATTATGCATGGACAGACATCTTAAACGATGAATACATAGTGCCTTTAATCATTAACCTCACACTAGCACAGATGTAGAAATTGTAGTCCCCAGCAATTATTATGTTAATGGATCTGACTCCATTACAGCAAAGACACAAAGATCATCTGCAGTGACCGAACTCAAATACAAGACATGCAAGTTAAAAGTTAAAAGAGCTATGAAGGTTGCAAAGCTGTGTAGAGATATGGAGATATATCCGTCTGTTATTTTATGATGAAGAGATATTTTAAAAAGAATTAAAGCTTCACATTAACATTGTGTACTTTGCAGAATTGGGTTCACTAAATATACTTTGGTGGAAATTAGAGTATGCATTATTATAGTGAAAGTAAAGTATATTAAAAGTAAAATACATCAGAAAGTCAGTTACTAGTGTGGTGAGTCAGTGAGAATTGATTACATTAATGGTAACTGCTGATAATTAATATAATATTTCAGTAATTCCAACATGGTTTTATATGTACAAATTTGTATGTACAATAAAAGTTACAAAGCTTAAGCTTAGGGTTAGAGGCAGGAATAGCATTCGTAGCTTTTTTTTATACTACTTTACATAACAAAATTAACCATGCAGATTTTAAACTGGCATGCTTATTGTCTTAAAGATGTTTTTTTGTTTAGCATAGAATATAATAGAATGGTATTACATAAGTGATGTTACAGTCTTCAGAGGCTGAATAATAGTTCTATTAGCTTTCAGTGCTATAGAACATTTGGTATTAGTGTATACTTATGGTATACATACATAACTTGTGAAGTGATAGATAAATAGATGGAGAGTGGAAAATATTTATAGATGCCCCTAATTACAGTCCCATAATACTTATCTTATTTGACATAGACTGTGTCCCTCTTTTTTTTTTTTTTAAACAACTACTACTGAAATATTATTCATTGAAATTTCTTAACATTTTTCATTAGAGCAAGTTCTGGTAAAGTAGTAATTCTTTTTACACATTATAGATTTTCTCAAAAATTGATAATGTATTGAAACTGTTGTGTACTGTATAGTACAATATATTTAAACAAATGCAAGAGATGAAAGAAACCATGATGTCATATAGTAGGATCCCTACCTACATGAGACTGTATCATTAATTGACCAGTATTAATGATTATGTTAGAGAGCAGGGTTGAATGAGAATGAGTGACTGTAATTTCCAATAAGCGCTCAGGAACGAGTATTTTCAAGCAAAATGGCTGCATAATTGGAGCCATCCATGACACATGGAACACACTGTGGCTGCTGTTTCTGCATGCTGCCTAGCGACTCTAATTACTAGGTTTTCAGCAGGGAGGTAGGAGAAAAAAAAAGATGTTGGGGCGAACACGCCTGGTGCCTCACAATTCTGTCAACTGACGGGTTGTTCTGTCGCAAGCGCAGGAAGCTGGCCCAGAATCCCCAGAGTGAGTTTGGATAGACCCCAGCACTGGTCATATCAACAAATCCTAATCAAAAGCCTGCAATTGTCAGCTGTCACAGACTTTTTTGCGATCTTTGATACCTTACCCTCCCCTCCCAGTCTCCCCACCGTACACAAGCACATACAGATACTGTACTCATGTCTACACACAAGCACACAAGCTCTCTCTCTCTCTCTCTCTCTCTCTCTCTCTCTCTCTCTCTCTCTCTCTCTCTCTCTCTCTCACACACACACACATACACACACACACACACAGCCATAAATCCAACTTTATTGAAAAGAAGGAATTGGGCTCTTACAGTCATTTTTATTTTAAACACAAAAACATATGTTATACCAGGTGTAATAATATAAGACAAAAACATATTTGTAATAATAACTGCTGTGCCTTTAGTTAAAATGTGCATAGAGCATAGTGTTGGGAGAGTGAGAAAAGTTTGAGGGCAAAGTTTATAGTCAGGTGGCTGAGAACTTGTCAGGAAGTCACTGAGTTCTGGAGCAAGACTGAGGTCACACTGAGTGCACTTCTTTTCCTACTGTGGCCAGTAGCAGCAAATTACACAAAGCGGCTTAAATCTGCCCCATGCCTTTGAAATGGTAAAAAGAAAAAAAAAAAAAGAAAAAAAAAACTACAATAGTTCAAGGAGCTGAAGAGCTCCATCCTGCATTTAATGTTCTTTGCCTCAGTTTAAGATTAAATTGGTTGGTTTATTGAGTCCAGCCAGAAACAAACAATACCGTTTTATTGTGTTCAAGTCTCCTTTAGGGCAATCCAAAACTTGTGCACTAATTCAGGGGAGACTTGAAGGCTGTGCAGCTTTGATCAGCCGACTGTTGCTAAGTAGCTTTAAGGGCTTTTAAAGGACCTAAAATGTTTTTTAAAAAAAGCAGGGATCAAATGCATGAGAAATTTGATGGTTCAGAAGCAGGTTATATGTCAGAAAGTAAGAGCAATCCTGCATAACATACAGCCGGTTAGCATACATCAGCTGCCTGGGGATGAGTGAACAAAAAATGAATATAAAAGCAGATTAGTAGCATATTTAACCCCTAACACAAGTGCAAGAAACAGCTTCATCTCTCTACACGAGCCTCTATAAGCCTGCGTTTATTTGCATGGGTCTGTCCACAGGGTATACACAAAGAAAACAGGTCCTCTAAAGCATGCTGCTAACGTGGGCCCCTGGAAGCAAACCAGCTCCTAATAGTGAGCAGGGTTTAAAGAGACCTAGGAAGAAAAGAGTGTGGGATGGACACACACACACACACACTCACACGTACACACAGAGTGAAGGGGTGGGGGATACTGTGTATGCCAGAGAGTTGTACATGAGCAGCAGGAGGCATATTCATGAAAAGCTTTCATGACTACAAGGAAAGATACAGAGGAATACTAGTGTATAAAACCATATAAACCATATTCCCTGCATGCATTGTTGTACTGTATTTTGTCCTAAAGAGATGAATGGATATATAATAAATAACTGGTGTGCACTATAAAATTATGTTATGAAAATTCAGCAGGGATGTCCTTGTTAATATACACATAATTTAGTGCTTTAAAAAAAACCCTGACTCTATATTTAATAGGCATTTCCTGTAAAGAAAGAGCACTTTTTCCCCCTTTTATATAAAGCAATATTGCAGCAGAACTAACCTTTGCAATATGAAGCACAAGCTTTATTAACAATAACTGTTATTTATCCCTGTGTTGGCCAAGGTTTATTTTGGGCTATTTAGCTTGGTGAACCCCTCTAACATCGTTAATTAAGCTGTTTGATAATGTAGCATGTAGGATGCCTACCTGTAATTATAGCACTGTAATGAGCTGCAGTGCATGAGGGGAGAGAGTGGAGAGGTCAGCAAAACGCAACCAAGCATTGGTGTTTTAATAGACACTTAAATAGTGTTAATTAAGCTCAAAGTAATGGACAAGTGCCCTGGAAATTGCCCTGCCATCTCTGCCATGGAAAGCCTCTAGAATTGTAAGTGGGAATTTATGAGCAGGAGCCAATGTTTCCAAATGAATTCCTGCACTGTTTTTCGGTTGCCACCCTGCCCAGAGGAAAAGCTCACTGTTACCTTGTTATCCAGCACAGAGTTGGCAACTTTTCCATGTCTGAAATGGCAGATGCTGATAAGCAAAATGTTGAATACCTCATTTATGTAGTAGTCCAGAGTGAACAGAAATCCCAGAAAAATCCCAAAGGTTACCAGCAACCAACTCACAAAGAGGAAATAAACATTGTGGCGGATTATGCATATAGATAAAGTATACAATAAATTATTGATGTGTGGTATACCTAACTGTAAAGTTCTCAGATTCAATGTGCTATATATATTTAAATATAATATAAGCTTAACCAAATATAATTCAATTTTACTCTGCATGTGATCTACATTATTCTAAGATTATTCAAATGAGTTGATCAGAAATTAATCTTTAAATGAATTTATCTGAATTTGTGGCCATTATATTTTATAGAGGTGTCTAATTGACTCATATTGCCACATCAACATTTGTCATGACTTTAACATATTAATACATTTTGTTGACATTACATATTTGAGTAAAATGATATGTTTTACTATTTGTAATTTCCTCAGCTATGTGCCTCAGGCTAGAATAGTGACGCAACATTGGGCTTTGCAACATAATACATTTTACTTGCATAAGAATGCGAGAAAGCTTTTCTCTTTTCATTATTTAATTCACCCATAAACTATTAGCGTAGTAAACCCATTATTTTGTTCAAAGAGTAATATCACATATGAGTATATGGTTATAGTGTTATACTCTGTTTCCTATAAAAAATATCATTCTTTGGAAGCAGCTCAACTTTCCATGTGCATTTGATAATCCTACGCCTGTTGTAGCTGGTTTAAATGGAGCTGATTTTCACAACACCTATCCATGCATCTGTGTCACATGGTGCTACTAGCTCATGTTTATTATCATTTTTTGATTTGGCTGTTGCACAATGGTGTGATAACAGTCATTATAATACCTGTGAGGAAATCAATGTGCTTATTAAGAAAGAAGCCTGGGGCTTATGTTTCATTAGAAAACAAACACTTCTGGATAAAGTGGTGGGAGGGATCTGAAAGCCACAGGCTTAACAAAAGGAATCTGTAGCACAGTGGTGTATGATGCCATTTTTACATTGTAGGCATTGCACAACTTTCGTAAAAGGTGCTTATTATAATTTTTAAAAATACCAAAATGTGTGTCAACTAAAATGATGATGCAATGGTGCGTGTTATTCCATGTAACAATTCCATGGTTTATAGTATACAGATTAATATGCATGTAAAAATAGCTCTAATTCAAAATGATATCTTCTTTGAAGAAACTAGAAATAATGTTTTTCTTCTTTTTAATTACAAATGTTACTGGTAATTGTGTGTTGCAGAGTGAGATATCTAATTTGAACCCATTCTTAAGTCATTCAACAACTTTGAGTTAAGTACAATGAGAAATAATTATAGCAACAACCAGAAACTTATTTGTATCCGTGCCTGTACGGGCTAACTCTGTGACCTTCCAGACCTGATGAGAGATCTCTGTAGCTTAGGAAACAAGGGTTTCATTTATGAAGTAAAACTACAATAAATAATGTGCAAAATGCATCTGTAGATTCAAGTTTAATTTTCTACTTTCGAGTTTATTAAAAGACATCATTGTATGACACTCAAGTGTATTGTTCTATCCGAGCTGCCACTATATATATAGATGCATTTGCAGGTGCATCTTAAACAATTTGAGTATTGTGGAAAAGTTCTTCAGCTCATGTGTATTGTTGGGTCTGGTGTCTATCATAGATCCTCTATGGGGTTCAGGTCAGGCGAGTTGGTTGGCTAATCAAGCACAGTAATACCATGGTCAGCAAACCAGTTACTAGTAGTTCTGGCACTGTGGGCAGGTGCCGAGTTCTGCTGGAAAAGGAAATCAGCATCTCCATAAAGCTTGTCAGCAGGTGGAAGCATGAAGTTCTCTAAAATCTCTTGGTAGACGCTGCACTGGCTCTCGACTTGAGAAAACACAGTGGAGTAACACCATCAGATGACATGGCACCCCAACTCATCACTGACTGTGGAAACTTCACACTGGACTTCAAGCAGTTTGGATTCTGTGCTTCTCCACTCTTCCTCCAGACTCTGGGACCTTGATTTCAAAATGAAATGCAGTATTTACTTTCATCTCCCCCATGATTGTGGTTGTGTGTACTGAACCAGACTGAGAGATTAAAGACTCAGGAAACGTTTGCAGGTGTTTTGAGTTAATTAGCTGATTAGAGCTCTTCTCAGGTCGACATTTCTGTATTATAAATTCTTTATTCTAATATTTTGAAATACTGGATTTTTGATTTCCATGAGCTGTAAGCCGTAATCATCAAGATTAAAACAAACAAACAAAAAAAGGCTTGAAATATTTCACTTTATGTGTAATGTAAGTTTTTGAGATGCACCTATATATATATATATATATATATATATATATATATATATATATATATATATATATATATATATATATATATATATATATAAAATAAATATCAACTTAAATCAATTTCATTTCTGATAAATGTACATATCACATTCGTTTGTGAACAAATGTAAATAGTTATATATCAAGAAAGCATTTTAAATGCTGTGAAAAAATGCAGTAAATTCACTGAAAGTATATAATATTGTACTACAACACACTGACTATGTTTACATACACATCAAATTTCATTTAAGGTCTATATTCACTTTGCAGCCATATTCTGAATATGATGTTAATATGCGTGCAAGCACTGCAATATTCCTGTATACATGAATGTTTAAGTATGCCTGCGTTGCCATTCCTAAAGATCTAGCCTACAGCTAGACTGAGCATGCACATATATCTCCTTTCACTAGATTTTCTGAATAAGGTGTTTACATGCAAGAAATTTCTGATTAAATCAGGCATATTCCAGGGGTGGGAATCAGAATATTGTCTTAATCTCAATCAGGCAATCTGCTTACAGCGTTTTCATGACTCAATACTAATTAGAATATTGCCAAATTCTGATTAATATCAGAATATTGATGTGCATGTAAACATGGTCTCTGGCTCAGTACTGCCAGATGCTTTGATAATTTTCTGAGGCTATTTAGAGAGTGTAAGAGTGGCCAATTCTCTCTAGTCCTTGTCCTCTTCTCCCCCTTTCCTTTTGCTTCCTCAAGCATCACTTGGCCCTTGAATAAAACCATGGCCAAAACATGGCCCCGCTGAGGTCTAGAGTCAAATGGATCTGAAAACACTTTTCAATGTGACACATTTAGCGCATAACATGTTTTCAGTGAGAGCTGTTAGAATGGCCTGAAATTTGAAATGTGACAGAGTGGCTCCCTACTGTGCTGTAAGCTAGTTCTTTGATGTATCGTGCTGTAATGTGGTTGTTATCCATAATCGGCTTGCATTCAAGAGGCTGCTGTGAATGAAAGGTACAGCACTAGCATGTCCTATGGTGCATAAAAATGCAGCAGCCCCTCCTCACCCTCACACTTGGCCACCCCCTAAAGCTAAGAAAGACTATGGACCAATTTAAGGGCTTACCACCACCTAACACTACCACCCAAGCAGAGAGACAGACAGACACACACACACACACACACACACACACACACACACACACACACACACACACACACATACACACACAGTATGCAGTCAGATGTGTGCTGGTGGAGAGGTTATGGGGTATGATATAATATGATATTTGCCACACTGCGATGTGCCACTTAAGGAGTTAGGAGATGCTTATGCAAATGCTCGGCTTCTGTGTGTTCACGATAACATAAGTTTAAACAAGAAATAAGCCTAATGCTATTGCATTAGGCAGTGATGTTAGAGGATGAAAGTAGACAACCATAAGAGCTCTGCGATAGGCATCATCATTTCAAGGCTTTCCTGAAAGTATTATGAAATTGCAGGGGGATACCTCAAACATAAATCAACAGATGGAAGAGCAAAGGGCTGATTTATAATCTTTTTACAGTGATTCAAAATGACATGCCATAATGGTATTTTGATGCAGCAGAAGAGGCATTAAATAAAGTATACAATGGGACAGGATGGTGAGATACACTTAAGTCTTATCTTGCTATGCTCTGGGGCATTATCTGAATGACACCTGTGTTTCCAGTTTTGTAAAGCAGAAGAGCGCCGAAACGCTCTCCCACTCACTCACACTGATACCTGATTTCTGCATTCGAGTTTCTCAAAACAAATGCATTAGTCATAAAGATTGAAGGAGCATATTAAACTCAGCCAGACGGTGATTACGCTGTAAGAGGAGAGGCTTGGAACATTATTACCGTGTGGCTCCGCATCAGGTTTTAATTTACAGATGATAATTTGCTCTGGTGATTAGACTCCTTTGTTGTACCAACAGTTTTTAATATAGTGTGAATTACCTGCCGTGCATGTTTGTACTACCCGTTACAGGATAGAAATCAGGAATAACCTGGGGTGGGAAGAGAGAGAGAGAGATAGAGAGAGGGAGAATGAGAGAGGGAGAAAGAGAGAGTAACAAAAAAACACACCAGACCTAGAAGATTGTATAAAACAAAAGAGAAAAACAGCAATAGTTGTGAGCGGCTTCCTGACATTATCTCCAATGTAATGGGCATGCCAGAGAGCTGAGTGAATGGATTCTGCAGGTTTGGGGTGACAGTGTAGTGTTTATGTATCATTATGAAATAGAGAGTGATCCTGCTCCTGCTGGGAAGCCAAAACCTCCCAATTCACTCAGATCTGCAATTTAGACGTTACAATACAACAAACTTTCACTTATTCATCAATTCCTTATTCATAAACTCAGCTTTTTACTGCCTCTAATATGTCCGTTATTTAATACAGTACTTTACTGTATTGATCTCTTGAACATCACATTTTAATAAGTAGCAATGATATTCTTTTAACTATTGGTATACCACAGCATGGTTGAGGTCTTGAATCAGAATCACTGGGGGTCTGGGGCTATCTTGGTGATTGTATAAATTATTGGCACTGAAATTATTTATTTGTTTATTTATTTATTTTTAGTACAACTTAGCCACTATGACCAGTTTTTCCCTTAAACATATAATCAACACAGTCGACACTTGTGATTTTTGAATCTGTTGAATCCACCATTTTAATATATTTGTTTATACAAAAATATGGCAAAGATATTCCTTTAAAGGCAGTAACTGTCCTGTGCCAATTTGACAATCAAAACAAACATGAGAATTTTTATATCGAATATAGTTTACTATATCACTGTTTCTCCCTATTTATAAACACCAATTTCAGATTTGAAGCTGACGCTTTCGACTGAAATTGGATATATATCTTAGAACGACATAAAATTTTTGCAATGTTGATTTAATAATGATGCAGCTTGATCACACATGCCTGTTTAGTGACCTCTAATGCACTAGGTCAAATACGTTACTGTTCCTATAGTAACAGCTTATACATAGGCACGTGTATGGCAGACGTGCCATAATCGAAGGCTAATAATAAATGGGGAATGAACATGTTGTTATTTAACAAAGAAAAACGAATAGTGTTTGCTATGGTGGAGTTTTCTGTTAAGGAGATCTTTTTATATAATATTTATGGAAGGTGTCTTCGGTGTCAGTGCGTTGTAACAGTCAGTAATTTTCACCACACAGTCAGTGAGTGTCTGTTTTGCATTGGACCGTATCACACCATGTCAGTGTGGATTCCTTTCATATAACAATATGACATTCCTTACTTAATATACAAATAGCAAATTACATGCATCTCAATTAGTCCAAGCCATTTATGCATGAATAAAAAGGTCAACAGATAAAGTTTTTTTTTTTTAACAATTCACAAAACCACAGCAGACCGAAAAAGACTTCCAGCCTCATGGAATCCAATTGAGTGTGTTGTGTTCATTAGCGCTCACTCTGTGTTGCCTTTTCAGTGCAGACCTGCAGTGACATTAAGGGGAATAAAACAACATCAGCAAGCCTGATCTTTGGAGGAATTGGGAGAAACAGGTCTCACATCTTATCTTGGCAGACATCAGTTTGACTGCTTATGGATGGCCCAGCTAGCTCACATCATTATTTACCCTTCCACTAGAGCATCAGGCCTGTTCTTCTGCTTTTTTCCATGATGTTGTTTGCTTTTAGCTTTTGTAAGAGATTCTTGATGTGAAGAGAGCATTTTTTTTTTCTTTTGGATTAATGAAGATGTGTTTACCAGCCTGTAGACACAATGTTCACACAATAATAATTGATGGCACAAGGCTTGTTGACCGAACGCTTTCATCTTGCTCACTTGTCAATCTACCGGGCAGCGTCGAGCTGAGCGAGGACACACAAAGTGACGACGGTGATGAGAGAAGGCATTTTTTCACAGTTGAAATCTATATACACAGTGTTTAGTATTATACTCCCTGGTAGGTTTATCATTATACATATCATATAGATGTAAATTAAGAGTGAGATTAAAACACATCAATAATATCCATGATGTCAGAAATCAAATTTCTACACCAGGTCTTGGAATCTGTCCAGTTATACTGTATTGTAAGCCTTGAGGTGAAATTGAGTACATATCTCATGAGATAGCGAACACACCTGCATGTAGACAATGTTCTATCACAGCCATAAAGGATCACACATTCACTGCCCTCTATTCCATCAACTCAGCTCTTCCCAGGGTTCACTCGATATGAGCACCGAGTCTTCATTATCCCCCGCACGGCACCAACAGACAGACTTCATTGTGTAATAACCTACCTGGGCTCATCTTATCATATTCAAACTGTCCTCAATTAAGTGCAACCCTTGTCATTCAGTGCACTTGGGGAAATCTACTAGATAGTGTAGGAGCAAGGTAGTAGATTAAAAAGCCTGGGTTTGTTTTACATAAAGGCTGGCTCTGTCAGGGCTCAGCAGGCCAGCGTGCTGTTGCTGCGCTTGGGCGCAATAAATCAGAAGCTCACCGTATTCATTCTGCACATTCAGGCCAGGCTCGCGCTGCTCCACAGGGCTTCTGCTGACTACCCATTTTCCTGCTTTAATACGTGACCTCACTTCAGTTTTTCACAGGTTCCATTTGACAAAAGCCCATAGTGATGCATTTTGGCTTACTACTTTTCATTTCTCATTTTTGCTTTTATGTTTTTTTCATGTAAGCTACCGCCATTGCTGCCTTGTGCAACTGTGAATTGACATATGATAAAGTTCTACACTTAAAATGACAAGTATGCTCAGTACCATGGGTTTTTACATTATTTTATGCATGTAGATGTTACTTTCAGTCCTACTGGTCCCTCAGCGAGCGAAAAAAGGCTCGTAAAGTACCAAATACTAGATGCCTTTATTAAGCAATAGCTCAGTTCGGTGAGCATCAGCCAGGTTTTCAGGCTGAAGGATTGAAGCAAAGGAACATCTGTAAATCCTAACATTTACGAGATAGATTAAACACATTACCCAAAGCACAGAAGAGACAGTAGCAAACCTTTTCTATTATTCATACCTTATATTCATGCATCAGAATATTTCTATATCCATGTATCTTCTCATATGTTATCATTTATACATAGCTAAAAAAATAAAGTTACATCTTATGCAGTGTGTCAGGTAAACATGCTAAAAGGCTGATAAGGGATACAGCTCTGTGATGGTTGGTGGGTTGTGTACAGTGGCGAATTGGGTGAGTGAGCCGGTTGATTGTTTGTTGAACGCTTTGCTGAGCTGCGTTTACCTTCATAACAGGAGCTAATTAAGTCCTCCTGATTGAAGGCAGAGCTGATTACGATGTGGTGAGCTACTCCTCTGCTCTCATCATTAACATCCAAGGCGAGTGGGGGAATGTGTGAAAGCCCTCTCCCTTTGTCTGACTCTTCCTTGGTATAATTGTGTGTCATGTGTTAAAGAAATTGCTTGGGCACAAGCCTCAGCCAATTAATGACACTGACCCTGTCAGGGAAATGAAATTGAAGAAAACAAAGAAACAAATAGATAGGTTCAGTGCAAGCGATGGATGAGAGGGTGTCCTAAAAGAAAATAAAAGAAGAAACAGCCCTATAATTTATGTTACATTACATTGAGTCTCCAACACTGTCATGTGTGTTCATAAAATACACAAATACATAAAATATTTCTCATTCTTAAAAGATACTAGTCTGTCCTAAGCAAATGCATCCTTGGCCATTAATTTGTTAGTTTCCCCTTGGGTAGTCGGTTGGATTATCGTGTTTAACACACATCCTAAAATCCATTGTAAACATTTACAGTTAATCTGGCCCACCGGAGAAACAGCTGTTTTACATAAAGCTGATCAAATTAAGTTGTTTGCTGCACTACGTGTTGTCACTCTGACTGGAAGGTTTACAATCCATTGGCTCTCTTGAAGCAAATTTGCCATCGGTTCAGTATGACAGGGAGGGAATGGGTGTACCATCAGGTAGGTGGTGTGTGTTCTGGCATATCTCCTCTGTCAATGTCTGTGGGCACAGGGCAAAGAGTGTGTAATTCACATGCTGGTCCCAGCCTGGGCTTTGAACCTGCCAGACAGTGCTGCGCAACAGCAAACAGTCAATGTGATTTGTATTAGAGTAATCCTTTAATTACTTCATGGCAAAATGTCTATAACACATTAATTCAGAGTGGCAGGCTAATGGAAAGGCGGAGAGATATCATACTTTGCATAAAGCTTTTAGCCCGCTCCTCGCAATGAGAACTCCTCTCATTTTGATGCATTCACTTTCCAGAAATAATCCTCCATACATTTCAAGGAGATTTCCCAGACACTGGCCTCTGTAAAGGCAATCACATGCAGTGCCCTTTAATATTGCAATTCGCCTTGGGATGGGGATACACTAGAAGACAGAATAAAGCACAATGGAGTGGATGGCTGGAGTGATGTCCACACCCTTATCTGAATTTGCATTGCATAAAAGGATAATGTATTCCTGAACTCAATAAAAGCACACATAGAGGAATGACAGCTAGAAGACAGAAGACACTGACCTGGGGCTCCGAGAAAGGGCTAGTGTCTGGAAGAAGGTGTGTGTACGTGAATAAAAAGTGTTCTTTGCATGTGATGCACTGCAGAACAAACACTAACCTATGACTTTTCCACAGGCCCAACATGTCAATTATCAAGTTTTGATAATATTCAAAAGGCTGGATTATGGAAACCAGGAAGGCATGTTTTTGTTGAGATGGCTGTAACTGTGCTGTGTTTGAGACATACCTCCTTGACAAATCCATGAAGCATATAAATTGCTAAGGATGCTTTTGGAGTTGCCTGATTTTCATATGCATGCATGAGTGTGCATAATGAGGTCCAATTAAAGTGTTTTTATGGCATATAAACAATCTCGTATTCAGGTTTTCTGTCCTGAGCTGCATGATATCAAAATGAAATGTCACCATAAAATCCAGAGCTTGCTTTTTAGTCTAATTTTCACTGGAAAATGAGCTGATACATCATATAACACTTCCAATTAACAAATGCAATACGATGCACGTGAAGTGAATTGATTTAATACACAGCTGCTTATGTATGCACATCCTTTTTCAGTTGGTGTTTAAGAATGTGTGCCTGACCAACATTACTCATATTAAATTATCTATCTATATTTATACAAAATGAAGTGGAGGACATCAGGAACCTAAAATTAATAACATCCAGAGCCAGCTGTAAGAAGGATGTAAGCTTAATAGACTGTAAAAACTGAATTTTTTAAATAAAGAGTTATATAAGTTAAGATAATTTCACGTGAGCTGTCAAACTGCACATGTACTCATGATGCCTGAGCTATATGACTGAAACAGAGTAGAGGATTCCCCATGCCATATCAGAGAGTTTTCTTACAACTGTTGCTTCTAATTTCTTCACTAGGGATCTAAATCTACATCTGGATTCCTGTAAAGCTGTTTTGTGTCAATGACTATTGTTAAAAGGCGTATACAATACAACTGAATTGAACATTCTTCATATTCATCTTTTTAAAGAGGTTGTTGAAATTAAAATGAGCTGTCCTCTTATGTTTGTAGAAGCAGTATTTTGCTTTCTTATTCAGTAAATGTTGACTAAAATGAAAACGAATATAAAAGATAATACATATAAAAACGATACATTTTTTGTGGTAGTGGTAGCACCAACACAATGACTTTCAACTCCTTGTGACCTCCACTGGTTTTGATGCCTGCTCTTTACAATGTGCAGTGAAACAGACACAACCCAGTAGTAAGGGTCTCTGAGGTCACTGGGCCACTGGGTCAGGTCCGGGGTCAGGGGGAGCGTCACAGGTTCACATGCTCTTTAAGTAGGAGGGATGACTCACTGGGTCCACAAATGCATGCCAGCTCTAGTGTTTAATCCTTTCGGAAAACATGGCCGCACACATGCTGACAGCTGCAGAGTTAAAATACAGAAAGCCCAATAAAGTGACATGCTGTGCTTTTTTTCTTAGGTATATATTTATTCACTAGAAAGCCCTCTTGAGGATAAAAACATGCTTTTAACCCCACTAAGGAGGAGCACGACACTGAAATAATTTGAGTGAAGTCTTATCATGTCATTCATGATGAGAACATAAGGGTTGTGATGGTAGATATACAGATAGCAAAGCGGTCAGGAACACAATAGCTACAGTGTGGGGGACAGCTCATATTTAGCTCATGATCACACTCAGGCTAGACAATAAGTAAGATTCATTTGGCCATTTTTTACTTGCATCTGCCACAATCTGAAATGAAATGTTAAATGTTTTATGGGCCAAGAAAAGGGCAAAATTTGTCTTTGGGCAGAGGAGAGAAAGTGAGAGAGAGAGAGTGAGAGAAAGCAGCGATCAAGGCTTGGTGATGATGGGAGGGACGGGAAGAAAGGGAGAGGAGACTGATAGAGGAAGAGATGAATGAAGCGAAGGAAAAGGGACAGACTCAGAAAAGTGAAGGTGGTAGAGAGATAGAGATAGAGATAAAGAGAGGGAGAGATGGATGAAGGTGTGGGGGTGGTGTCTTCTGAATGATGATGGTCTAATATCATCATCCCCCTGTCAGGTCTAATAGGCTTTCCCTGGTAGAGATCACTCATACAGCTCCTCCATTAGCTTCAATCGCTGATAGTGTCATCCATCCAGCTCGGCCAGGCCTGCCTCTCACAACTAATATGGAAATAGATGGCCAAAGGAACCCTGAAAAATTAAACACTTCACTTGTGAACAATTTGTTTTCAAGTAGCTTTTATTGTGTGCATTAAGGCATGGTCTCCTTCTATAGATTTTCAACTTTGTGAAATTGCTGAGTGTGCTTTTTTTGGGGTGTAAACATTCACATCCCGCAACACAAAAGTGTGATTTTCGTCTCCTCTAATCCTATATTTAGTTTAGACTAAACAGAAAAATTACTGGATTGCCTTCTTTTCTGTCATGTCTTTTTTAAGACATGTTCCTGTGTCTAATTTTAGATATTGTCTGTTTTTGAAACAGACTTCATTGTATGTGTGTTTTCATTGGTGTGTGTATCATGTCAGTGATCTCACTGAGGGACTTGATGATCAGAGAACTCTTTAGACACATTTGCTCATCTTAGTTTCCTCATCCCACCATCACCAGCTTCCTTCTGTATTCAGGTAGCATCCAAATCTTCCTTTGCCACCCCACATATACAAACACCAACAATTAAAACAACACACAGCAGCCTTTTGCTTTGACATTTACATTGTAATTGCAATCTCTCTAAATAGAATTCACACAAAAGAGCCATTTCATTGAAAAACACGACTGCTGCAGAAAGGGCACATGGTAGATGTATACATATCTTAAAATAAAAATAACAATAAGAAGTATAAATTGGTTGAAGTGGATGGTATGGAGATTATTTGTAAAATCAGACAGAAAGTGCCATGAGTCAGGAGGTGTTGATTAATGTTCTATAACAGCAGCTCTGACAGCAATGCTGTATATAAGACAAATCAGGTCTCAGGTCTATATTAATAGGTTATCGTTTCTATAGTAACATCTAATTAATCTAAAATTAATAATAGGCAAATTTAATAATCAGATATTATGCAACCAAGAAAAACCTGTAAGGGTTGTTCTGGTGAACATTTATGGAAGGAGTCTCTAGTGTCAGCACGTTGTAAGTGTCAGTAAGGTTTTCAGGTCTTCAGAACTCTTGACTTTGTGCTGTCTGAGTAACAAGTCAAGCTGAATAAATAAAAAAAATTCTTATTAACATCAACAGATAGAAAGAAAGCTGCGTAACTATCCCACAAGACTAAATATAACTATAATTTGATTTTTTTTTTTTAAAAAGTACAGTAAAATAAAAGAGGAATAAAACATTTTTGGAGGTACAGTTATAGGAAAATAATCAGTCTTGTGTAATAATCAAATTTGCATCGAGCCACATTATACCACTCTGTCTTTGATTATCTTCCCATAATAGTATATGATTTATTCCTTTCATAATATATAGCACTTTACTATGACAATTGTGGATAAACTGTAAATAAAAACACTAATCAATTTCGTGATATAATCCACCACTGTGTTACTCTTAGCTGAGTTAGAATTTCACCACAAATAAAAGTAAACAAACTTTATCTATCTGGTTGAGTGAAACAATAGTGTTTGTGAAATAATGTAATTGCATCGAGCAGATGTTCCCTATTACACAAAATGATGAGACATAAACCATCTCATCAACTCATTATATCCATTTGAAAATAAAATCAGAGTGGACTTCTGTCTTTCACGTACACAAAAACTCACGTGCACACACCCGCTGCCGCTCATTGTATCACCTGACACTCTGTGCCAATCGACTGCATGTGTGTGTGTGTGTGTGTGTGTGTGTGTGTGTGTGTGTGTGTGTGTGTGTAAACACACAGAGAGGGCTCTGATCGTGCAGCGCACTCACAGTGTTGATATACAGTGGCTTTGAGAGGTGAAGCCCCATTGTGGACTCCTCTTTGTTGCAGTTAAAACAGGGCGATACTGTAACGTTAGGCCAGCATGAAGGAGGCGTCTGTCAGCAGGGACGCACAGAAAAGGAGAGAATGGAAGAATAGAGACCTGGCAGCTGGCAGCCAGGGCAGGAAACACAGCGGCAACAGTGTCAACATCCCCCCACCAGCACTACCAACACCAAACAAACACAACAGCTGGCCGCACGGGACCAAAGCAACAAACAGGCTTTGTGATTGGTCGGTAGTGTGTGCCAGCTTAAAATGAACTGAGGGTAAGGAGGCGTGTTTGTGTGCTTACTCATTAGTACTGTGTGTACCTGAATGCCATCATTACAGAGGTGCTGAAAGCAGAAGAAATGACGAACGGTGCCAAACAAACAGGACAAATAGGTCAGGCAAAAAGAATTTAATGGACACACTTTTGAAAGAAACGCTTTTAACTTGTTTCACCATCCCTGATTGTTAATATAAAAATACTAACAAAACAGAGGACAACTGGTATTAACAGTGCAAATATAATGTGCAATGAGATGTATATTTGCAGATTTATTATTCAGTAATGGCTCAGTAAATGGTGGCAGTAGTGGTAAAAAAAAAAAAAAACACAGAGAAACTAACTTATACAACAACATGTTCTTCTGAGCATGCTAATGTGTGCAGGCAACTGTGCAAATTCTTCCTAAACATGGTAGTGAAGTGCGACAGAAAAGCTCATGCTGATAGCAACTGGGAGTGCTCTGGGGTCTGATCTGGAGTACATTTATCTAAACTGATTCCTTACACTGACATGGCAATTTCCTCTCTTTTCCATATTTCTAGTCTGTCTAAGGCACTCAATCAAAACGCACATACACACACACACACACACACTCACACACACACACATTTGCTCTCACACCACAAACACATTTCATTATGGAATACCAGAGAAATGGCTTGTATGGGCCAATACTGCGACCCTGAGCTCTGGTCCAGATGACCCTTGATGGGTCAATAAATCAAGATGTCACCTCTGGCACTGCTACGTCCCATTGCCAATGACACGGAGAGTACCCAGCATTCCTGCACTTCCTCTGTGCCTTGCCTGACCTCCTCTCCAAACAAACCGCCTGTCAACGCCCTGCTCACAGGTACGACAGCTTGGCCTAATGTGAGGATTGATCTTACCCAAATGTACCACTCTTCAATTCTCCCCCACTCCTGAGATTCTAGGCCACTTGATGTGCACAAGTGAGTCCATTCCTGTGAAAACTAAGAGCACTGAATACCAAATTCAGATTTATAATGAATTCTGTTCTACAATGCTATCATTAATTAATCTAAGGCCTACATCTATAATCAAAAGAGCTTTTATTCAAATCACAATAAGTAAACTTTCCCTAATATAAAGCCTACATCAGTTAATCTAATACCATTACTTAGAATTTGCCCACTTTAATGCCTAACAAGGATTATTTGAATTGCCTCATGCCAATTTTACTTCAGCTAGAATCTTTCGAGATCCTTTAGTTTCTTTACTGGACTAATAAAGGCTCAGTGAAGACATTGTGTTCATTAAGAGAACAAATATCACTGAGATTACTTCTAAACCCTAGAAACATAGTCTTTCTTTTTACCAGCAAATGACTTTTTACTTTTTAAAATGGAACTTTTTAAGCTTCGTGTTTGAGAATGTCTGTAAAACATGGACAGTGTGATCTTCTATCGGGTAAATCTATCGTAAATAGCTAGAGTCCAAATGATCTTTTCTCATGTACCAGAAGTCCAGATTCAGAGGATAACATGCTATCAATAATGGAAAGAAGACCCACAGAGATGTCAGCTTTAAATGACCTTCAGTTCCTTATCTGCACCTTTGAATCCAGGGCAGACTGATTGGCACATCAATTTGTGATGCTATCAATGTACTCAGCACACGTAATGCTCTTTTGCTCCAGATAAGTCTGTTTAATATGAAAACTGTCATAATTCATCCGCGTTTCAGATATACACATGACAGAAGCCTCATCAATCAAGTCGGTAAACCTCTGAAAATCTCTGTGCTTATGTTAGGCAGATTATCCACCACTGAGGCTTTCATTACTTCTCTGCTTGCCTATGCTTTATTCCATATAAGTCCATAAAAAATGAGCTACATTATGCAGAAATAAGTATCTGATCTCCCAGTCCTCTCAGACATTACTGTCCAGCGCCTGTCAGACTGACACTGTGCTGTCCCCTCTCAGCCGGCTGTTTCCTGCACAAATTAACACGCTCAGTGGTGAACTGGATTCCAATTTAGAACCGGAGAGAAGCGTGCAAATTAACCATGTTTTTTAATTATGTGCATTGCTCCATGCCATTGTTCGGGATGGGGCAGGTGCAAATTTATTCTCCCAGGAAGCGCAGAGATGTCCGTCCTCCAGCCGCGGCCCATCCTCGGCCTAATCAACCCACAGCTGGAGCACTTCGCCAGCTTTGGCGCTCTCACACTGAGCATCTCTGCTGAGTTTGCTCGAAAATTAGGCCTCATCTAAGGGCTTGGTTTGTTACAGTTCCTTTAAAAATGGCCACCATGCAGATGTGCTCAGCACCTAATTTAATGTCAAGTGGACAAGTATTCAAAGTCGTAACACGTCATTCCTGCGCAAACTTTCAAAACATGCTGTGAATCACGTGAGGTCCTTAATTTTGCATCTGCTTGAATCTCTATACGCTATATTCAATTATTTATAGCAATTGGTTAAATATAATTAATTAAAATGCCTGGTTAAGGAGGAAAATTGAGGAAAAAAAGCACTTAATAACCTATATGTCTGTGCTGTAGAATAATAAAAATGGCATGCCTCCAAAGCCTGGCACCAATCAGGTTACTACTGCTGGTGTGTTTCTATCTGCTACTGTGCCTCATTGGGTTTTTTGGAGACATCACACAGAGACATGTCTGAAATAACAAGTGTACTTTAATCACACAGCCCACTCTGGTTGAGCTGCTTTGCATCTGATATGCAGGAGAAAAAGAAAGCTCTAATTATGGTTCCAGAGCTGCTGAATCCCAACACTTCCTGTCTGTGGGAACTGATGGCCACTGCTAAACCATTCTGTCAGGTAGTGAAACGTGAACGCATGCCTCGAATCTGACAGATAATAGTGACAAACCTACAACAAAAGAAGAGAATAAACACACCTCTCCTTGGAAGCTACTTAATGATGCACCTTGATTTGTTAACGTAAATATAACGAACATGTCATGAATATTTAAACACTGCTCTGTATTGTAAAGATCGGAGTGTAGACTGAAACAAGTGACAGATAAAAGTTCTTCTTTATCAAAAATCGCCTGACAAAAAAAAAATGCAAAAATATGCAAGGCTTGAATTTAATGGCAACTCATTATAAGTAGACTTATTCAATTTAAATAAAAATTACAGCATTGTTTAATCAAAGCGTTTGATTAAACAAACAATACTTTAAAATGGTATTTCCTTTATCTTTTAGTACTACATTTGAATTTCAAGATTTTCCACATACCAGCCAAGAACGAAATTCAAACATATCTAATTTAATGGCACACTGCTACAGACTTCAGCTGAGCAAACTGAGCTCTGGTGCAGAAAAGAGACAGGAAACATTGAGGGGAATGATAGAACAAGATCAAGATCAAACAGGCTTTCTTCAATCATTCACCAGCACCAGAGGCAGCAGCTTGAGCATATTCTTTGATACAAAACCTGTGATCATTTGCATCTAAAGTGATACGCATATTTGTTATTCCATCAATCAATAGCATCAACACACTGCCTCTGTAATCTATAACTTGCATGCAGAGCTTAACAATAACGCATATGTTCTACATGGCACCATATTTAAACTCTGTAACCATTTACATCCTGTTAACCATTTCTCAGGGCAGATTAGGCAGTGGTGAGAAGCCTGAGCAGATCCCATGAGAGGGAAGCTTTGGTGCTGATAAGACTCAGCCATAGGAAAGCAGGATTAATACATATGACCAGGGCAACAACGACTCCAATTATTCCAGCAGAAAAATGGTTCCATCCTGTCAGCACCCGCATGATTAAACATACACAGAGCAGACAGTCAGGCACAGCCATAGGAGATAACTAATATTATTTATGCACGTTGGTTAGTCTCTGGATCATGGGTGGGGATTGTTCACGCTACAGGGGCATGGAATCCCATTGGGGGGATGCACCCCTGATCTCACAGACATAGTAGCTTTATCTTCCACCCCTCTTCTCTCTCTCTCTCTCTCTCTCTCTCTCTCTCTCTCTCTCTCTCTCTCTCTCTATCAGGGCTAATAAGAAAAACATGAGTCTAAATACTTAAATGAGTCAGCTAAGATGCATAAAATCCTCCATTCTTTTAATGTAAAACTGTATGTATATTAACGCTCAGAAGAAACCACTAAACATTTAATCCTTATACAACAACAAAAGCCCCTAATGAGTAGCACAACACATTAGTAATATTTTGCACATATTTATCCTAAGCCACATACCTATAATTTGCTTATGATTGGGAGAAAGGATTATCTAATTAACTTCCTCAAACTATTTAGTCATTATAGACTGGATTTCTTTTTGTACTCAGAGACTGGTTAATTAATTACTTGTGTTAACGACCCATTAATGGCTGTGTATGAGGCATTTTAATGAGGCACCTTAATTAAATATTATCTCATTGCTTAATCAATGCTTTTAATTATTCACGTGATATTTTCCATTTAATCAATTTGCTCCCGTGTAGAGAAGTAAAAAGCTGAACATGTTCTTGCAGGTTGATTCATAGTTGAGTCAGTCACTTAGTTCAAATCCTTTTTTTAATCCCTGAAAAAATGAAGCAAATTTGCACAGCCCTACTGGTTGTCTCATACCTCTTTATTTCATTCCATTTTGATTTATCTTAATTGATGTAAGGTGCCTTTTTAAATGAACTCCATTTGCTGTATTTCTCTGATGGCAATATGCATTACATCATGGCTGTAAGTCTCAAATGCATCCTATACTTAATAATGTGCAATATTTAATACTAAGCTTGTACTTTAAAATGGTTTTCCAAGGATGTTTATGTCCCAAAAAGCTATTATTTTTTTTCGCTTTGTGTGGTATAACCTCAGCGAGAAGCACCATACCATCTCTTTCACTCAGGCAGTGTATCCTCCAGAGGCTGTGCTGCAGTGTGGCATGGTGCGTTTGGAAGACTGGGAAAGCTCAGTCATCAGGCCTGTTTGGGCAGCCTGGGCGAGGGATGAAAGAGAGCCCAGCTGGGGATGGGAAGGGCAGCAGATGGTAGTATGCTCAGGGGCTGAGAGCCAGGCTGAGCCCTTCAGGTTTTAACACCTCCTCTCCTCTGAGAGAGCACATCCGCCACTGGGAACCTACCTGAGCTTTGTGCCATGCCTGACCAACCCTAGAACTCATCACATATGGTGCCAGCCTTGAGCCATGAGGAGGGCCATGACCTGCAGAACACATCCATGGACATTGAATGACTTTGTAAGCATTTTAATTTGTCAACTTGTAGTTGTACTACACTTTGCAGATATAAATCACCATAACAAATATTTTTTCCCATGAGATTATTTTTCATGGAGATCTAAGAGTCATTGAATGGTTAGTTTTCTGGGAACCTGCAGGTCCTTGATGAAGTAATCCCCAAAGGAATCGAATGAGTCTCAACAACTTGTATGCTGGGAACTTGAGAATTCCTCTGGCATTATGACTTTCAGACCTGCAGACAAATAGAGACCTCTTGAAATGAATAAATGAAGGAGAAAACTTCTGTCGAGAGCTTAAAATTGTCCAAATGGCGTTCTTGAGGAAGGCCATTTTCCATAAATCCATTTTAAGTAGTCACATTTTCTCTTCAGCTAATAGGATCATGATAGAGGTAATCTTTGCAAATCTGACAGAAGAAAAGAATGTCCTGGCCTTCAACTTTTCCTCTTAGTAAATGAACAAACTCAAAAGTCTATTTTTTTCCTGTGGTAGAGGAGTGGGAAAGAAGGAAACCTTGAACTGGAAGCGACAAAAAAGGAGGATGAAAAATGTTGGCAAAAAAAGATCAGGCTTTGAGCCAGCTGCTAATGGCAAGCAGTTGTGAGACATTTTGTCCTTCTTCTAAAAATGCATACTCAACCTGAACTGAGTCCAATTAAGCATTAATTACTATTGCAAATTCATATAATCATAATGAATAGAACAAATGGAAGAGTTGGAACAGTTTTAGAGTGACACTAAAACTTGAGGAAAGCCTCATTCCACAAGGCATTATATGCAGATAGTTGATAGATTAAAGGATAAAACAATATAAATTAATAAATTGTCTTAGTAATGTGTTGGCCCACTACAATCTGCCAGAACAGCATCAGTGAGCCTTGGCAGAGATTCCCAAATCTGGGAATTTTTGGTCCCAAATCTCCCATAGCTGTTTAATTGGTTGAGATCTCGTGACTGTGAAGGCCATAGCATAAGATTTACATCATTTTCATACTCATCAAACCTGTGGATGTGGTGGAATAATACTGCAAGAATTAACTATGCTATTAATCAGCACCCGTCTGTATGTATATTAGTATATTCATACTAATATACTGCATACATACATACATACAAACTTAGATACATAAAAGATATGTATTGCATTTAATGTAGCAATTTGCTACAATTTATTACAGAACCTTTGAGAGGTCTGGTGTGATTTAATGGTTGGACAAGTCATTTTTTTCTGGTAATAAGAAAGCATCTACTAACCCATATAGATACTAAAAACATACATGTTGTCTTTCAAGATGTGGGGGAAAAAAGTGTCTGATTTGTCTAAAGTAAGATGAGTATAGTGCATACTCACAGATGGAGAATGGTTACTCATTCTCACCTTGTCACTCACACACTCACTCGCCCGATCAGCCCTCGTACTGTTAGCCTCGCGATGAACAATGTGACCAAGCAAGCCTCTTATTGTCAAATCACTGTTTGACAGCTTGCTCTCAAAGAGCCACCCAGTGTTTATCTCCAGAAACAAACAAACACATTTCTAAAGACTCAATAAATGGAGTGTGAAAGATGCTGCTGAGCGATAATTGAGGGCTAAAATTCACAACATTAATAGTGAAATATGTGCAAGACTCCAAGCAGTGCTGATATCGCTACCTGATTTAGGCTTATTTTACACTCAAATATTAGTATTTAAGCCAATCCACATTACTGTTTTTTTTATATAATCCATATTACATCTGAAAGAAGCAATGTTTCAATTTTAATCATTGTTTAATTCCACACCAAACTGAGATACAAACCTTTCTGTCTATTTTAAGCTTTCTGGCAGAGTAAGTCAGGTTTTCATTTAATATCTGTTGATATTTGACCACCTCTGGTGTTTATTGCCAAAAAGCAGGGGTGTAACCTGGCCTGGGCATTCAGGGCTATAGCCCAGAAGATTTTTTCTTTAGCCCAGAATAATGTTATGTTGGTCACTACGTCACTGAACATCAGTAAAAGAAGATGGCAGTGATGTAATTTTATACCTTCAGTGAACAGAGGTGAGCCCTATCAAACAGGGTTTACAGGAAAATACATGGAAATACTCGTGTCTTATTGGCTGCCAGGTCTCAATTCTGCCAAACGCTAGCTCACAGTCAGTGTGAAGGAAAAATTCATAAATACATATTTTTATTTATTTATTTATTTATAACCAGTAATGGGTTTGAAACTGAAACATAAATATCTTCTCATGCTGAGTCAGGATAACAAGGTGTATAAATGTCTATATGAGTTCCAGTTTACGTGAACATAATATGAGCAGAGTATAAGGACAGATAACATACTTTGCATGGCACTGTAGCAGCTAAACCCATACATTGATAGCTTAGCTGTGCCTCCCCTTCTCTAGAGACACCAAACTAGCCTAGTTAGAAAAGCTTTATATTTTATTGCTCTGGTAGACCTACAGACAGTGACAACACCTGAGGCAAGTTATAAATTAAGATAACTCCAACTTTTTTGATCATGTCATACATTGACGGCTAAGTTACCTCAGCTTCCATAAATCAAAACTCTAGGCTACTAGCTGAGCTGAAAAAATGCAAGAAAAAAATGTATGGAAACATGCATATTTAGAAGTACATTTTTAAACATTTTTTATGGAGAAGAATCTGGGCCCATCCCCGGATGATTAACAGCCTAGCTAACTCTAAGAGTACAGGCTTTTTTCTTGAAACCCTTCCAAAACAACTTGTGGTGATGTAGGTGATTTCAGATTGTAGTTTTGGAGACATTTGGAAACCTGCAATTCTCCAGCTGTGAGCCTTGGAGATTTTTTTGCCGCTCAAACCATCCTCCTCACAGTGCATTGAGACAATATAGACACGTCCAATTCCAGGTTGATTCATAACATTTCCAGTTGACTGGAACTTCTTAAATATTGTCCAGATGGTGGAAATGGGCATTTTCAATGCTTGTGCTATTTTCTTATAGCCACTTCCCATTTTGTGAAGCTCAACAACCTTTTGCTGCACATCACAGCTATATTCCTTGGTCTTACCCATTGTAATGAATGACTAAGGGAATTTGGCATATGTGTTACCTCATATTTATACCCCTGTGAAACAGGAAGTCATGGTTGAACAATTTCCTGTTATTAGTCACCCAGGTGTACAAAAAAAGGTGAAATATTAATGGGAATATACGTCAACTATATTTTTTTCATTGTAATTCATAGGGGTGCCAATAATTGTTGCACACCACTATTTAAGAAATATATTTTTTGATAAACCTGTATTGTCTTTGCAATTGTTTGATATCCATGAGAGTATTTTTGTGAGTTTATTGAACAAAGATCAAAATGTTAAACAATAAAGACAATTTTTCGCAGCCTTCTTTGCTCATATTTACCGAGGGTGCCAATATTAGTGGAGGGCACTGTAGCTGTGACAGTGCAATAACTTCAATCATCAATCATAATTTGAGCACAAATAGTAAGTCAGCTATTACGTATTACCATACTGGTAATATTTTACAACATGGCACACTATTTCAATTGTGAAGGTCCAGAGTCTAGATCAATTTGGCAATTTCCTTGCTGAGAGGTTTTGTTTAACTCATCAGTTAATCCCTGGGTTTAGTCACTGAGTAGCCCATCTAGCTGTGCCAACCCTCCCCTCAAGAACTGGAACTGAGAATAATATCTCCAGCAAATAAAAAGTCTTTTAACCTCATGTATCAATCAAGTGCCAAGTATAATGTATCCAAGTCCATGAGTCAAGGTTTTCCACAACCTTAATGCCCTGCCATATTCATGTATATCAATTGCATGTCCAAATTCACTACAAGAAACACAAAATTCCTATATGTCTTTTGCTTGGCATTGACTTGCATGGGTAAAACACAAAGCACGATAAATAACATAGAAGTACAGCATACAGAGACATATGACACTGAAATACTGCTCTCTTTGATAATGCTTGGTTCAGATGCTCTTAAACATGAAGACAGATCAGGATAAGGTAGCTGTCTTTCGTCAGCAACATGGAGTGCCAACTTCTGTTTTCATCTTCTGTAGTACAGGCTTCATTAAAGAGTCATTAAGTAATTTGACACATCAATTAACACTTAATAGTCAAATGGTGAAAAATGCTATAAATTGAACAGTTTTCACTGAAGGATGCTTCAAATACAGTAGTTGTGAAATTGTTTTATTTGTATTTCACTAATGACTAAGTTTGGCAGCTGTGTGCTGCAGTGGGTAGAAAGTCCTGGTGTCCTGTGATGGACTGGCGTCCCATCAAGGGCTAATTCTCTCAACTTGCACAAAATGTTCGGGGAATGTCAAGTCCCCAATTAGAAAAAAAGTAAGATGAGTGGACTCAATTCCTCATCTCTGTTCACCTACAAATAAACAACTTCCTGAACAAATTTTAAGGATTAAGACTATTTAATGATGAAAATTAGAGCTGTTGTTAAACAAATGGGACTCACCAGAGGAAAAGTCTGTTGTTTTTTTTGTTTGTTTCGTTTGTTTGTTTGATTTATTTTGTTTTGTTTTGTTTTTTACCTGCAGAAAGAATGAAATAGAGTTAGTACGAATTGGACTGATGGACACTCAAGGGTCATTTACTTTGTAATTACATGCCATGTCTGTTTTGGAGTGAAATAATGTGAAATAAATTTTATAGTAACTTAAGCTACTAATTCAACTAAGTATTTTAGTTAAATAAAGTCCGGTTAATCAGTATCAGGATTTTTTTTTTTTGTTCTGCAAATAGCCTGGGGACACAAAATGTGGGTTTAACTTATTTCAGAAAAGGATTTGATAAACAATTTACCAATAACCAAATAACACAGACAGTAAATGAATAATAAACCTGTTTTAGTATACTCTTCTCACTTCCTTGTAGCCCCAAAAACCCCAAGAAATGACAGCAAAGAGATAGCACACCGCCTCAGCTTGATCTTGATGAGGCATTATATGGACTAGAACTTACAGCTGGATGACTTCTGACCTAAAATTGAAATGAAGCAAAAAAAGCATTGGATAGGATTCGTTACATTTGCAACCAACCTTAAATGTGGCTGCTGACAGTTGGTCCATTTTAATCAACAATATATATGTCACTTCCACAACTAATTCTTATATACCTATTTGCCTATATCATATTTTGCCCTGCTATCTGTCTATATACAGCTGAAATGTGTGCACAATAAATAGTAATATACTATACTATACAGTATACTAATGATATATTTTGACTCAAACAATGACAGCTGGAGAGACAAGACGCAAAAGGGGAAATCCTACAGCTATGCACTGACTCATGTTTAACATTAAAAAAAAATCACAGACAAAATTGATTTTCATAATATTCAAGGTTTCATTTTTTTTCGGAAAAACTGAGACCGCAGATTCCAGAGGATGAGGATGAGAAATACTAGAAACTATATGTAAAACTCCAGTTCCAGTGCATTCCATTATTATTTTCAGAAAATTTCAACAGCCTTGTTTTCTCTGGATTGAGTGTTATTTCTCTAGATTTTAAGAGGAATATTCCAGGGTGCAGTTCTGTGCTGACTGTCAGGTCAGATTAGACAGCAAGGCTGCACAGAGGCAGCCTTCGTACAGTATCAATATTGTGACGGTTGAGGAGTCACCCTCCCATACGTCTCCTTCAAGTGCACAGACAATTGGAAAGACGAGCGTCACGAGTCTGACACCACCGTCACTTCAAGGAATCCCTTTCAAGAACAAGTCAAACCCCAGCTGACAAAGCAAAGCTATGGCACAGCAAAAGTAAATAGCATCAAACACTGTGGGTTTTCTCCTTTGAATAAAAAATTCCACTGTATGGGTGAAAATCTGAAGCTGCGGACATTTTTTATCTTTGGGGAAAAGTTTTTTTTTAGATTCTTTGTAGCTGGATATGTGTGATTTAATATTATCCATAAATCAACTTTAAACTGCAAGGATTGCTGACAAGAGCACTGTGGTGTTCTTTTTAGTCAGCTTTTCTTGCAGTGAAACCTGTAAGGCAAATAAAAAAAAAAAATCAAATAAAAAACTGTATTTAAAGACATATCATCAAGTGACACTATTCGCAAAACAAGACTGAACCGACACTTCAAAGCTCTTAGCCCCTTTTGATTGATTTAGCCTGTTTTTTTCCCTCCACATATCCACTCTACACTTGATGGCCCTTATTTTAAACAATACCCCCACTGCTTTCACTCCTGAAGTGCACACTTATTTTGACATCTAATTTGGCCCCGCTGCTTGTGAAGACCCTGGATGGCTGACCTGCAGTGTGAGTGTGCATCGAGGGCAGGATTAGAGACAGTGCGATGCAAACACAGGGGGCATTGTTTGTGAGGCCACTTAAGACCTCCTCATACATGCTAAAGGTCCAGACAATAAAAACAGACGAGAGGGAGAAAAATGCATGGCCCGAACCCTGCGGTGATTACTAGATCAGCATGGCTTTGTACAATTACCATCACTTTGAATTTTAAATGGCCATTTAAAGGGCAGTGGAGCATCTTGGAAAATTAGGCTGGAGCCTAATTAGCACACTCCAACATGACAACCGCTGAGCTTTCAGCATGGGTAAGCAGCCCAGTCAAGCAAGAGGAAGTGACTGAAGAACTGGAGAGCCATAGCATTGCACCCTCTCATCTCATTTGTGGCTTTCTATCTATCTTATTGTTTTTCTCTCAATATCACATACACTCTCACACACACGTAAATACATAGAGAGACTCAATCATTTGCAAAGTCAGTTATTTCACTATGTCACTACATTCTGTATATATTTTTATTGCAATAAAATAAATCAAAGTAGAGCTTCATCTACTGGGAAAATTATAATCTTTTTATAAGATTATAATCTTCTGATAGAATTATAGATAGAATAATCTTCTGCTATGGACTTTGGAAGTTGAGAAGGAGAAAAGACACACTGAGCCGCTTTCCAGGCCCCTGGCTGCAAGTTCATTCACCTCTTCTGCACTCATTCTGCCAGTAAGATAGAAACTAAAATAACAACAAAATTCTAAAATAGGGAAGCTTCCATAGTGCTGAAGAGATTTCATCAGTATGGGTATCTTTCTTCACACTTTGAGAGCCATAGAACACAGTCTCACAACCATGAGTCTCCATTATGGCCAGACAAAAGACATTAATTCAATTTTAGCAAAATGTGAAAGAAGGGGATTTCAAACGTCATTCAGGCCTTGACAATAGTACTGGATTTAATTAACCTAAATCATCTCATTGTAGCTGATGACAAAGAGGTCTGAGAATGAATCATTCATGGGTCATTGTTCTGTGAGCTCATTCTGTACAGCTCAGTCAACGTCTGAGCCGAACTGTCAATTGAGACTAGAGAAGTAAATGTCTGACTTGTAATGACAGCACTTTACAAGCACCTGAAAATGAAATTCCTGTCTGTCAGGTCACACATCCCAAAGTGTAGCTACATTAAAACTAAGGTGTCTGCAGCAACTTTGTGTTTCTTGTGGCTTAATGATTAGCACAGCTTCAGATCACATTGAACGTGCTTTAGCTAGACACCGTCCTGTTAAACACCAAAGTTTTCGGCACAGTTTCAAACAGTAACTACCACTCAGTTCTTACTCCATAGCAATCTTCTCACGAGACCTAGCTTTATCTAAGACGACAAGATCTCATATTCTGGTGCTCGCTGTAATTGACAAAGCCCAGGCGCACTTGGGCATAGCGCATTGAGTTGCTGTCGCAGCAAAGAATACAAATTCATTCCATATCTGAAGCCCTCCAACAAAACTTTCCAACCAATTATTTGGCTCCTTGTAAATGATAACTCTGCAGTCACTCAAGCATAAAACAAGAAGATGAAGACGAGTCTTATTCTCACATCATTTCATTCCATTTAATTGACAAGCTCTCAGTCCGCTGTTAAATTTAGAAGATTACAAATATGAGCTGAATCTCAAGCACCCAATCCACCAACCATAATCACATGCAGCGCTGGTCACAAATTAATCTGCATATTTTAATAAGCTGGGGTGTTACAGGGAAGGTATATGCAGACATTTAACGGATTATCATACGCTGTCCCTGGTGTTCAGAAATTGAATAAATATCTGTAAAGCAAATGCACAGGAATGTGCCGTGATAGCACACAGCTTTGCTCCATTCTTTATTAATACCCTCCCACTCCCCTTGGATCTCGTTTTCTGTCTCATTCACTCCCTCACTCCTTTTACCCAATGTAGATCTGGGATCCAAGTAGGCCTTAGCACACTCCATCAGCACTGCTGGTTCATCTGTTCTTATGCTGATTAACAGTCCATGCACAAATCAGAGCAAAAGCTCTCACTTCTGAAGTTTCTAATGCTTATGGGCACTCACTTCCTTTTCTTGCAGGTAATCTTAGCCATTATGTTTTCTTCTGAAAGGAAGCTGAACTTGTTTCATAAAAAAAGACAACCTTGCAGACAGGAAGGTACACAAGTGAAGTAGTTCTGGACCTAGTGTACAGTAAGTTAGAGAAAAAGTTACATGTAAACCTTAGAAGGGAACTATTTTATTCTATAAAAATAGAAAATGAATACAAGATTTTTGTTGTTGTAGCCCATCTGCTTCAACTTGTGATTTGGTGTGATGTGTGTTCTGAGATGCTTTTCTGATCACCATGTTGTAAAGAGTGGTTATTTGAGTTACCACAGTCTTCCTGTCAGCTTGAACCAGTCTGGCCATTCTTTTCTGACCTCATCAACAAGGCATTTCCTCCCACAGAACTGTGGTTCACTTGATGTTTTTTTTGTTTTGTTTTGTTTTGTTTTCACACCATTCTGTGTAAACTATAGAGGCTGTTGTGCATGAAAATCCCAGGAGATCAGCAGTTTCTGAAATACTCAACCCAGCCCGTCTGGCATCAACAACAATGCCACAGTCAAAGTCACTGAGATCACAGTTTTCCTTCTGATGTTTCATGTAAACACTGACTGAAGCTCTTGACCTGTATCTACTTGATTTTATGCACTACTGCCATATGATTGGCTTGAATGAGCAGCAGTATTGGTGTTCTTAATAAAGTGTCTCTTTAAAAATATATAAACCTCTCTTTTTTGTTGTTGTTGTTGATGTTTACAGTGAGTCTCTTGAAGTGCTGTAATTTGTTTAAAAAAAACCTACATTACCCCCAAAGTTAATCTAAAACCCTGTCTAAAAAAAGGGGCATGTAATGAAAGCCAGTTCTGTGATTAAGTGATTTGTCAGTCAGCTGTGTTGCCACTCTCCATTCCCTTACATTGATAGGATAGATAGAAAGAGCAGGAGACGTGGGTCATAGAGGCAGTGCTGATGGACAGAGCACAGGCGGGATGGTGTGTCTGGAGCTCTTGCACGAGCTGCAGGAGGAGATAAGAGCATCTGTGTGTGTAAGCTGGGATCTAAATGGAAGGAAAGGTCAGCAGAAGGCATCACATACTATCAGTGGCCATCGCTGGGCTTACCACCTCTTTCACACCAGATTCAAGACACCTCCTGACCTAAGGATGAACCCAAGACTGTTTCAGGATGGAAAGCAAACACGTACTCATTCAGACACATTCATTACCAACACAGATACTGTATAAAACTGTAACATGAGCATGCAACAAAATTATGAAATGAGCTCAATTCTTGCAATGAACATAGTTCCACAATCCGAACACAGAGTTGTCAGATTTTACCCGTATCTCAAAGCAAACCAAATGGTTTAGAAGGAAGTGAAAAGTACTTTTATCAGCAGTCCACCACCGAACCTGAATTGCATCGCTCTCTTGAAGTGGACTCACACAGAGAAGCGTTCCTTAATCTGATTTCCTTCTGCAAAGCAACCACACATTTGGGGTAGATTTGTGTGGCTTGGTTTTTAATTCTCTTTTATCTCCCTCAATCTTATTATTTGGTTTAATACGAAAGTGGTCTTAAGAGTGTGTGTGTGTGTGTGTGTGTGTGTGTGTGTGTGTGTATGTGTGTGTGCGTGTGTAAGCGCGTGCACTTAAAAAAACAGCACTTTAATTTAAATGGACAAAAACATGTAGTCTGGCCTTACAATCTATTTTCAACAGTGTTGAATGCCAATAATAAAGGTAAGAAATGTTCAGTAATGTTGTTATCCAGGCATTACTGGCTCAGTCTTATAGTAAAGCTGTTTAGGTTCCCTGATAGAGTGTGCTTTCCAGACACAGTAATTTGGAGTTAAATCACATTAGCAAAATGACTAATGATAAATGAGGTAGAAGAAGAAGAATAGATTACTTTTTAATTGAGAAGCCTTAAGATTACACTACAAATCTTGTAGATTACACTACACGGGCAGCCTACTTAGAAAAATGAGCAACACCTTGAAGTAAATAAAGAGTAAAAAATAAGAGACTTAGACTACGGTTACCCAGGTCATGATGTTCTGATCACCTTCCTGTTAACCCACCTCACTTCATAAATTAATACCAGGTTCAAGCTCTCATTCACCCTTAATAGAAGAAGAAGAATCCACTGTGTATGTTTTGTGGTAAATATTATGTACCTGTACATATCTGTAAGTGTCTTTTGGGATCAATTCATAGAACCTGTCTCAGTGTGTATATGAAGAGAGCTCAGGCTGGCTCTGTTAGCTGCGGTATGGTGGGGAGCTGATAGGATTGACTTCCTGCCCTGTGAGATTGTCTCCGTAGTCTCAGAGGCCATTAGAGTCAGCTGTAAAGCTCTACAACTCTGACATCCTGATATTACATCAAAACTGTGTCACAGCCTGTCCACACCTATCTATAAGTACAGGTTGACTGAGGTCACACGATAAACAGAGGCCATTTGGACAATGCGAGAACTCCAGAAAGAGATTTCCAAGTGGTATGGATTTTTAACGGGACATAAGCCATTCACAGCTGTGGAAAATAAACCTTTGCATGTGAAGCCTATGAAATGACAGATAAAAATCTTTCATCTTAAAAACCAGACGAAAACAAATGCTACTGAAAGTGTCTTGGAATAAACTCCACAAAAGTGACAGTCAAAACAAGGGAGTTGCTTTGAAAATAGACACAACCATGTCTTTGCTCAAGAAGATATGTAAACTATTAAGGGTGAGACAGTGTGATCTATGCCACAGAGCAGAGAACTTTTAAAGTATAATGTTAGGGGGAAAAAAGAAGAGAAGAAAGCTCGAGCTATTATCACGATCATTGAGTGGAATAATGGGACAACAAAAAGCTGGGTGGGTGGGTTAGAGACACACTGACAGAGAGGACTGCCTAATCGACTAAGCCTGTCCAATCTCTGTCAGTGACCCAGAAGTCCGTGTTCCCCACGTGCCCTTTTACCCCCCAATGAGCAAACCAGGCGAGCATTAACCACTCAAACATGTCCTTAATCGCCTTCTTAAATGCCTGTAGCGCCTTCTTAAATGCCTGTTCTTTCAAAAAGGAATCAGTGCAGCAAGGTGAAAAAATGTATTCTTATTACTAAGGTTAAAAATACCTTGACTCCATATTCAGACCTCTTTGTGACATGCCATTAAATAACATTTTCACACTCTGATATGAAATAATCTAAAATATTGTTCTTTTGTTCACTGAAAAATGTGCAATTTGATGAATACTAGGTCTACAATTACCAAGAAAATCATGCCTTTCGATATAGATGCCCCAATATAGTTGAGTTTTTAACTCCTTTATGCATAGATTTTGTAATAATAAATACTCCAGCCATGTCAGCTAAATTTCCTGTTTATGTGCTCAAACACAGCTCTATTTATATACTTCTTTCTTGTCTTCCTTTTCATGTACATATAAATAGAGCTTGAACACCTGTGGTGACCTATTTCTGTGTGGTGATTGTCTCAGGAGGGACAGAGCCTCAAGCCAAGCACAAGCCGTCTAAAATTATTAGCTGAATTGTCTCCACACAATTAACATGATCATATCAATATAGTTGCAGTCATCTGTAATACACTATCAAAAGCAAATGACTTTTCAGTAGAATTAATGAGTCATTGAAGGTGTGTTATACTAATGTAGGATTTAGAATTGATTTTCATAGTCAGTAGCCAAGACCTCAGCTGTAACTACAAACTTAAGCACTCTTTAGACAGTTGTGTGGGATTAAAATGTTTGCCAATTACTATGTTATGACGGTGTCTTAGTGATTAGCACGTTCGCCTCACACCTCCAGGGTCCTGGGTTCGATTCCTGCTGGGGCCATGTGCGTGTGGAGTTTGCATGTTCTCCCCGTGCTGTGGGGGTTTCCTCCGAGTACTCCAGTTTTCACCCCCAGTCCAAAGACATGCATGGTAGGCTGATTGGCATGTCTAAAGTGTCCGTAGTGTATGAATGGGTATGTGAGGGTATGTACCCTGCCTTGTGTCTGATGCTCCCTGGGATAGGCTCCAGGTTCCCCCCCGACCCTGAAGAAGGAGTATGGATGGATGGATGGAATATTGACTCACATGATGGGCAGCATTAAGTCCAGTTTTATTTACAGTAACTATAATGTTACCCTGAGGTTTTGTGGTTATCATGTTTGCCTCACACCTCCGGGGTTGGGAGCTTGAATCCCACATCTGCCCTGTGTACTTGAGTTTGCATGTTCTCCCTGTGTTTCAGAGGTTTCCTCCAGGTACTCCGGTTTCCTCCCCCAGTCCAAAGACATGCTCTGTAGGCTGATTGGCATTTTCAAATTGTCTGTAGTGTGTGAATGGATGTGTGACTGGATGTGTGATTGTGCTGTGCAATGGGTTGGCATCCCATACAGGGTGTCCACTACCTTGTGCCCCAAGTTCCCTGGGATAGGCCCCAGACTCCCCCATGACCCTGTGTAGGATAAGCAGAATGGAAAAATTTTTGTGCTTCAAGTTTAAGTTCTTGTGTTTAAAGGGACTTTAAACCCCCTGTAGTCTAGATGCTATTGAAAAGCCCAGTATCTGTAATTTTATTTATTTGAATTAATTACCCAGGTAATCTGAATGGGCTGTACAGAAAATCATCTTAAGCACATGCATAAACATACTCTGAATATGATGTGTTTTATGTTTAAATCATCAAAAATGAATACAACCTTACAATTATACAATTTTACTCTTTAATAAATAACAAATGCCTCATAAATACATAGAGAAGATCTGCTTTTTGACTTTTGCATCCTAAGCAATAAGCAAGTAACATACAGTATAAATAACCTTGTGCTTGTCCAGACAATTCAGGAGGAAGCTGCTATCTGTACAGTATTGAATAAGGGAGTGACTCGCTACTGATTTATGTGCCCACGTTCTCCTACTGTGCTTTTTAATTACGGTGGAAGAACATGGAGGTGAGTTGTGGAGAGCCACGTGGGTGGCTGGGCCATGGTGAAACAGTGTTATCATATAAATACCCCTGCACTTTTGACTCCAGGAAGCAGCTTCCTGAGAAGTGGGCCTGAGTCACAGAGAGGTCTAATTTACAGTAAATGGGATGGGTGGACATGCCTCTCACACATTTCCCCCTCCTTCTCTTCCTTTCCTCGCCTCCATCCCTGCCATACATACACATGGTTCCTTCTCTAATTTTAGGTCGGATATCTCACTCCTTGACATGTTTCAAGGCTGATTTACACCTCGGCCACAGGCACAGCTGTCCCCGCTATCACGAGATGTTCCCTTCCAATGAAAAGTATCATTATTCCTGCGCCATAAAAAAGAAAGAGAAATCAGCCACAAAAGTGTAATAATTCAGGCAGCGCAGCAGTTGCACATGAAAAGATACAGCACTTAACTAGTTTGTTCTTACATGTGTTGGTTTAAATTATACCTCCTCATACCACCAGAAGAAAATAAATTCACAAAGAAATTCTGCACAGAGCAATTCATCTGACAACCTTCCAAAACAATTAGAGTTAAAAGACAATAACAACATTTTCAATGCATGCAAAAAACTAAAGAAAGACAAAAATGGTCTTGTCAATCAAAAGGCCTGTATTGCTGAAGAGGGGAGAGAACTGAGTTTGGAATCAATAGATTAAAACAAAGGCTCTCTCGTCCACCGCTTTCTGCCTACATTTTCACAAACACTGCAATTACACTGTACTCCTGTAAGAAGATGCAGCAAATAAGACCTTGAACAGATTATTCATATATTTTTTTAGTTCAGAAAACACAAATGCTAACACTGAAAGCTATCAAAGTTTAAAAAAGAAAAGAAAAAAAAAGATAAAAGAACGGTATTTTCATATATATATATATATATATATATATATATATATATATATATATATATATATATATATATATATATATATATATATATATATATATATATATATATATATTAAAACACATATTATGTCTGTTTCTTAAGAAAGAACTGAAAGTCTTCAATGCTTAAACTTTCTGGCTCGGCAGAAAACAGAAGTTGCATTACCATTCAAATACAACACTGCTTTTCCACTGGAAGTAGATAATCCCTTGTTTCCCCTAGTGACTTCTCTGCACCCGCACTGCTGCTAATTTATTATAAGAGCATGTGTGATTAGAAAAACCCTCCTAGATTACTGTATCACACAAATGGTATAATTAAATTAATATTGGATGTAATTATTACTTGGTGGATTCAAATTTTTCATACATGCAGATGCTTTTGTTGCTAAAACCATTAACATTTGTCTGCTGCAATTAACAATTTCTTTAATGGGATTCCTGTGTGTGTGTGTGTGTGTGTGTGTGTGTGTGTGTGTGTGTGTGTGTGTGTGTGTGTGTGTGTGAATGACATAGACAAAGAGAAAGGAAAAGAAAAAGCAAGGAGGTAAATGTGCATTTCAGAGACTATGCTATTGATATACTGTATATTGAAGAAAGATTAGTAGGGTAGGGGTTAGAGCAATCATTGAGATATGGGTTTGTTCACAGGACAGAATAAGTTGGGCATGGATGGTGCTTCATGGTCTCTCCAAACCAGGAAAAAAAAAGTCTTCTTTAAATCTGTTCTCTTATGCCTCATAGTAAAATTGTGATGTAATAAAATGGAGTCAAATTGGACAAAATAAAAACATAACACAGTGCAACAAAATGGTTTAAATGGTCGAACCCATACTTGAGGTTGAAGTCACAGTGAAATATTATTGGTTCAAAAACTGCTTAATCTTATTATGATAGTGTAGCATTATCTCATTGTGGCCATATTTACCACTCATTGACACAGTTTCTGCACACTGCATGCTGAGCTAAGCTGGTTATTATGAGAAGACCAGGTGTCAGTACTAAAACACATTTGACTGGCAGGTGCTGCAGAATGGGCTCGCGTAGGGAAACAGAGAAAGAGGGGGAAAAAACTCTTTCTCCTTTTCTAAACCCCATCTAAACAAACCCGAGGCTGGTGGTGAGATAGAGGCACTCTCACACCCACTCCACTGTCAGACGGGATGGAAATGTTCCTGCTTTATCGAGGAGTGTAATTGCTGTCTTGTTTGGTTAAGAGATTAGGAGACTGAAACTCTTTGTGTGGTCTTGCTGATTGGACAAACAGGGAACAGAAAAACTCCAGAGGTACTGTTCCTCAGGCTCAATGCCCAGGAGAAAGACAGAGAGAGAGAGAGAGAGAGAGAGAGAGAGAGAGAGAGAGAGAGAGAGAGAATTAGAGAGAGGGAGTGAGTTCAACCACAGGAGGGCTTCACAACCATTTTCAACAAATTTCCATTCAGAGCTTTCCAATGTATACTTTCTTCTCTAATTTCTCTATTTCCTTCACAAGCCTTGGACAGACACACACACACACACACACACACACACACACACACACACACACACGCACACACGCACACACGCACACACGCACAAGAGGCTGTCTTGTCACTGTGCCTGCAATCACTGTGGCAAAGCTCAGGGATCATGTTTGATATTGTCAGATGGCCTGGAAAATTAAAAACCCAATTAAAGGAGCTGTGCAGGGGTCGACTTCTCTGCATATCAAAAGCCCTCCTCTGGCTATTCGGCACAAATTATATCCCTTAACAGCTCACTTTGCCCAGGATGCAACCTCACAGCACTTAGGGAGTAATAAGTGCTTTCCAGCTCAAGACTTGCTTCAAATATAAACCTCTTCTGAGGCAATGAGAAAAAAGGAAGGTCGTAATCAAACTGTCATTTTTAGCACTTTTCTACCAGCTAACCTCATACAAAGGTCTTGTGGGAAAGAATTAATTTAGGAAATCTGATGGAATAAGAAATGAGAACAGCAGTGTATTTGTTCAGTGTCACAACAGTGACTCCTTTTTTTTGTACCACGAAACATGACATTTGGTCATTTATTTGTTCTTCAAGCTAAATTTAAAAAATCACTAAAAAAATCTCTCATGTCCACTAGCTTTTTTCCCCTGTGTGTTACCCACATTTCATTAATTCTTGTACAGTGGTGAGAAAGGACAGAGAGAAATGACCAGTCAGGCTTAATGGTATTCGTCTCGCTGTGGGACATTAATATTCAGCCTAATGTTTCTGATAACAGGGCTTCGGGCCATAAAGAGCTGGCAGGCCAGACAGCCTTATTAAGCTGCTGGAGTGGAATGATGCTCGCTCATGTTGGGGATCAAATGCTAGAATACACAAGCTGCTTTCTTTTCACAGCAACCTCACACATCAGGCTCAACCATCACATACTACTGTACTACATTTTCCAGCTCATAGTGTTTCACCATATCAGCATATTGAGGTTTTTACTAGGTCATTATTTTACGCTCAATTTTTTTGTGACTTAATATATTTAAAAATGTTTTTTTTCTAGCGATGTAAAGAGGTGACATTAAAAAATAAAACTATTCCACTTCAAAAGGCGAGTATTTGCTATTGCATATGCTGCACAGATGGAAATGTGTCTTAAGGGCTTTCAAAATGGCCCTCCATCTTTTTACTGCACTCATTTTCTGTGTCTCTTTTCAGGCAAGTCACAAGTCTTCAACTTCAGGCCTTTTAGCTCCATCTCATTTACATCTAATGACATGATAATACACATTAGCGGACTATTTTAAATAATTACATCCTTACAATCGTTCTCCTCGCAACCTTCTTGCCTAAATGTCCTGTTACGTGGCTTTTTTCAAACTTTCATATTTTTAATGGTAATAACACGGGAATGCTTTTTCCAAGGAAACAATATATAATAATATGTCACTAAGGGGAAAAAAAAAGATTGAGCAATTTTCGAATGGTGACAGGGGTGAATAGGACATTAAGTTCTTTTCTCTGGTGGTGGTGGGTATTTTTATCTGTCAGTTGACAGGGTTAGCTGTGAGCAGGTGGAATCTAAAGGCCGGCTCAGAGAGATACGAGAGTGACAACTCACCTGTCAAGGGTTCGCCAGCCTTTTAAACTAAGATCTATTTAATTCTGCTAAATTCTGAAGATCCAAGTCATGAGAGGAGACAAGGGCAGAAATCTGGCTACATGGGCAAAACCTCTGTTTAAGAGTACAGCATTCCCATATTTACTTGGTAAGGAAAGGAGTCACTGAGAAAGGGGGTGGGAAAGACAGAAGGGGAAAGGGAGGGGTTCAGTAGTGGAGAGACAGAGAGGAAGAGTGAAGGACAGATAGACAGAGATAGACAGGGAGAAAGAGAAGCTTGTTGACAGAGGGAAGTGCTTGACAGAATGCTGATCGCTGAGAGGGACATGAACCTTGTTAAACAAATTCATGCATACCTAAGGTGTATATCAGAAATTCCGGTGTCAAGATGAGGACAATACCAGTAAATAAATCAAAAATTGAAGAAACCATGCACTGACTTTAAGTTACATAGACTGACACGAGAAAACGTAATACCAAAAAATCAGTATTCAGGATAATTAAAGCATAAAATACATATTTTATATTGAATGTTGCATTATTTTGAGTAACTCAAATACCACTGCTGTGTCCTATTAGCAGGAGAAATGCAGCAAGACTCCAAGTGCAAATTAAACACACAAAATAATACGACCTCCTATTTAAATCCTGTGTTGGAAATGTTTGTCATATGCACCGGTCGAGACTGCGGATGTGAGTGTGTAGAGCAGGTGCGTATGAGCAAACGTTCATAAATAAAATCAGGATTTTTATAGTGTCACTATTGTTCATTTTCTCAGGGTAATATTTAGAGGGAAAGTCGCCCATCTGGAAGACTAAGCAGCTCTCCCCCGTGAGCCTTTCTGAATCTATTCCTCACAGTTGCACAGTACTGGTCAAACAAATTCAATTACTGCAGCAGTATGTAAGTAATTTTATGTAAATTATAGTGTTAATGTTCTGCATCGCCCTGCTGCCGGCAATGGGCTGTTTTCTCTCTCTCTCTCTCTCTCTCTCTCTCTCTCTCTCTCTCTCTCTCTCTCTCTCTCTCTCTCTCTCTTTCTCTCTGTCTTGGTGCTTCCTTGTCTGCATCCTAGCAGTCACCATCTGTAATGAACATGTACATTTTAAGAGACTAGACTAAAATCTATTCCGCTTTTCTTTCCTTTTCTCCTCCTCTCAACATGCTAATAAGTATTCACCCACTCAGACTGTTTGGCTTGGGGCTAGCTCTTGTGGGGGAATACAATAGAAGGAGGGGATTTAAGATGCAAAGTCACAATAATGTAAGCCCTCATAGTGCCAGGCTGAAGTAGGATATTACTGTAGTTTGTGGCCTGTTAACAGCCCAGTTCACTAGTAACTTTAACATGCAATTAATCCATGCAGCTGTGAACAGTAGTAATTTATAAATGCATTACAGTTGAACTTTTATTACAAGTACTGTAATAATTTTGTACTTTGGGTCAAACCGCAATGTGAAATAAGTTCAAATATTTTGTATGCCGTGTAAAATGCCTTAGCTGAGCTAAGTGGTGATGATCCAAATTTTTTGAGTTGCTTTTGCACTTATATCTTTCAGCATCCTCTCTTGATTCACCTTTCTGTCACGCAGAGTGAAATTTACACTTGCCTTGTTGTAATCTGTAAAACTAAGCAGTGTATCCTTGCATTTCATTAACTCCCAGCTAATGACATTAGTGACTCTCCCTAAAGAGGCTGATGATGGAGTGGTCCTGGCTATGGTGCAGAAATTCATTTTGTAGGGTTAAACACTGGAACTAACTCATGTTTCAACAAAAGCCCCTACCCAGCAGTTACATTAAGTGGCATAAATACTATCAGATCTGTCTCGATTTTACGGCTCTCAAATCCGGCGAATCCTCCTTCAGCATGCTGCCTTTCTTCCTTTTCTGTCACTTTGCTTTATTTGCTTTTCAGCACTCTCCCGGCTCAGCTCATCCACTGTATATGCTATGGCAAAAAGAATCAATATTTGTTTTAAATAATGTGCTAAATGCATATCATGGGAGGATCGCGCTGTAAAAACCTCTGATGGATTCATTTAGAGAGACATAAAAGAGTGGTGATGAAGAAGTGATCTGTGTGAAGAAGAGACAGCTAATGAAGAGCTGTACTTCATTATAAGATGGGCAAATAACGATGTTTTTTCTGCCATCTGATCAGAGTTTTCCACGGTGAGAGCAGCGAGAGTCGAAGAGCGCACTGATAATACGTTTGATACATTTTCTGCCAAAAAAATTATATCATGTTAATGAGGTGGCTTCTAGGGCTCATGCATTTTCGAAGAGGCATTTCCTATGTATTAGTTTAATTACCAGTGATGAGAAAACTAACTGAATTTTCTCTCGTGAGTTCATTTGAGCTCAGTGAAATTACACCACATGCGAGAGAGAAAATTACCCAGTCTTCCAGAGAGGGCTCACGCCTGATTTGATCATAGCTGCTAATTGGATGATCATTTTCATAAAGGCTTTCAAATGGCTGACAGTGTCTGTCCTTCACTTCCCTCTGCCTCTCTCTGTGGCTTGCTCTTAAAAATGGACTCTGTGGATAGAAAAACGAGATGGAGAGCGTTTGCAAAAATTCAGAGGATATTTTAAACCAGAAGTCCACAGGTGTAAGCGACTCATTTTCAAGCAGTGCTTGTCCCCCTAATTAGCCTCCTCAAGTTATAACAAGAACCCTAACGAGAGTGCCTTTTTCCCAATAATAATCGCCATAGATACCTGCAGGGTGAGATCTCACCACTGTTCTTCATCCTGTCAGCCAAACTGTAGAGCACTGGGGCTTAATGAACCTGAAAACAAGACTGGGGGTGAGCACACCAGCCAGCCCAGTGTGTGTGTGCGTGTTAGCGTGTTAGTGTGTGTGTGTGTGGGTGAGTGTGTGTGCTGAGAGTGTGAGGGCCGTCTGTGTGGATGCATTTGTGCGTGCGTGTGCACACGTGCACACGTATATGTGCGTGTGTGTTCCTCTCTCATAATCGAACTCCATGTGTGTGCACAGCTGGATCAAACAGCATAAAAGAATGTAATATAAAATGAAAACTCAGCAATAAGGCCTGAAACTATACTATATCAAAAGAGTCTAGCATGCAGATTTAAAACACAAGGCCCCACATTTCCAAGGTTTTCCTGAACCTCTCTTGACCCATTTTATTGTTTAAGGTTTATATTAAATATTTCAAGCGGCTTTTCAGTCTGAAACCTCGGCTACAGTAATTGTACCATTTCCTAGGATAAACTTGTGATGTATATTTAAATTACTATGTTTACATTTACAGGACCACATTGGTATATGTTGTATAACGTAAACAGTGGTCATACTTTAATAAAAGTAAACTTTCTTTGAAATATTTAAAGAATAATTACCTTATTAAATAACTGCTCAAGTACATTTACATTTACTTTTATGGCATTTGGCAGACATCCTTATCCAGAACGACTTACAGAAGTGCTTTGTAGTCTCTATCAAAAACTCATCCTCAAGCTAGTTCACTAGGTTAGGCACTAAGAGTACTATCAGCCTAAAAAAAAGGAGGTGGTGGTTAGCACAGTATGAAAAAGAAGGAAAAAAAACACAGAGAGGATATTTTTTTAAATAGGAAAGCATCAATTTAAATGCTTGGTGAAGAGGCAGGTCAAGTAAAAATCTTAAAGTATATTGGAAAATAAAATAAACACTAACTCCATTATTCACCATAAACTTCATATCTTCATACAGTTATACATATGTCTTATAGTTCATGGCAAAATCTTATCCAAACATTTATACTCATGGTTTTAGTTTCTCTGGGTGGAGTCTGTAATGAAATGTCTATTCTATAACAGTCTTGTATCTGGGCGACTAAATGAACACGAGTAAAATGAGCATGAGTGAATTTCTAACAGCTTTCCTTTCATCTGAATCCAAATGTTTGAGTGACATGGTAATATGATTAAACATCATATATTTATTTAATGAAAACTACAATCATTAGGGGTAGTGTAGTGGTGCAGTGGATAAATTTAGCTGTATAACAGCTCCAGGGTCCCCGGTTTGATCCTTAGCTTGGATTACTGTTTGTGTGGAGTTTCTCATGTTCTGCACATGTCCATGTGGGTTTCCTTGGGGTTCTCCAGTTTCCTCTCACCTCACAAAAACATGCAGGTAGGTGGATTGTCTACTCTAAATTGCCCCTAGATAGACTGGTGTCCTAGCTATGGTGCATTCCCCTATCATGGCCAGTATTACTGGAATAGGTTCTTATAAACATAGCTCTTAAACAATTTAAAATATAAGACTTTAAGCCAGCTGTTGCAGACATTACAATGGAATTATAATTTAATCAGGATGTGAAACGGTGCCCCTTGTTTTACTTTCTTGTTCCTTTGGGTTCAGTAACACACCATGTAGATGATGTAAATCAAAATCATTCAGTAATTTCAGGAAGTGTTTAAAATACAGATGACTGAAAAAACTTTTTTACAGAAACCTTTTTAGTGTAAATTAACCTGGTGTCTCACTGATTTTTATTTATTTATTTATCTATTTATGCATTTATTATTACACTTTTATTTTGGTTTAGTGTCGAATCAAGTTAATCAGTATAACAAACTATCAAGATTCATGTCAATTTATCATCTGCAGTGCCTTTCTCATGCTACACAATATAGGTAGCGCAAGTTAGGTTAACCACGTTAAGTTGTTATTTACAGAATATTTTACTTTTAATGAATAAATTAGCAAAATACTTAGCACCTGTCATGCATATGACCAGCAAGCTTGCAGTGATTGATTGCATATATGCTTATAACAGTTTTAGGTAAGTAATAAAATGTACTTTTCCCATGAATCCATGACTTTTTTTTCATCATGCAGACACGCACATTTTGCTTTTTAATATTTAAGTACATTTAAAAGTAGTGATTATTTTAATTTTGCTTTAGTACATTTTTGGCTAGATGCTTCCTGTTTAACTGCATAAGATTTTGACATATTATCTATGCTTTCACTTAAGTATAATTTCTCAGTATTTTTTCTTGCTTGTTTGTATCCGAATGGGTGCTGGTGATTGATTTTTCCCATACTGCGGTTGCGTTATATGAACTTTTTAAAATGGGTTTGCCATATATAAAGGCCTGAAATGACAAGATGCATACACTGTCCATTCAACAAGAGCTTGTTATAACCATTCTAATGTTAGCTAATATAGTTCAGTAAGAACGGTGTTAGTATCTAGCTACTATTGCAATTTAGCTGAATGAATCACTGAGTGAAGGGATGTATTTGTTTTACTGCCTATTTGTTAGCTCTGCTGATCATGACAGATTGGAGACTGAGCCCCTATATTGGCTTGTACAACCCCAATTCTGAAAAAGCTAGGACAGTGTGGAAAATGCTAATAAAAACAAAGAGGAGTGATTTGTAAACGTACTTTGACTTGTATTGAAACAACAACAACAAAAAAACATATAAAGACAAGGTATTTGAAGTTTTATATAATCAACTGCATAGTTTTTTGAGGATGAACTTTTATTATTAAATTAATGCATGCAACACTTTTCAAAAAAGTTGGGGCAGGGGCAAGTTAGGACTAATAGCGATGTGATAAGTTGAAATTAGAAGGTGATGTGAAACAGGTGAGACAATTGTCTAATCATAGTATATAAGGAGCCTCCAAAAAAAGTCCTAGTCCTTCAAGAGCAAGGATGGATCGAGGCTAGCTAATCTGCCAACAGATGCATCAGCGAATAATCCAACACTATGAGAACAACATTCCCCAAAGACAAATCAGTAGGATTTGGGGCATTTCACCTTCTACAGTGCACAATATAGTTAAAAGGTTCAAGGAACCTCATCAAATCTCGGTGTGTAAAGTGCAAGGCCGAAAACCACTTCTGAATGAGCGTGATCTCTGTTACCTCAGACATCACTGTCTTAAAAACCGTCAGGAGTCTGTAATGGATAGCCTGACATGGATTCGGGAATACTTTGGTAAACCTTTGTTAGCACCATTTGCCTCTGCATACACAGATGCAAGTTAAGGCTTTACTATGCAAAGCAGAAGCCATACATCAACACTGTTCAGAAGCGCCACCAACTTCTCTGGGCTCGGTCTCATCTGAGATGGACAGCAGCTGAGTGGAATTGTGTTTTGTGGTCCGACGAGTCGACATTTCAAATAGTTTTTTGACAAAACAGCCATCTTTTTCTCCAGACTAAAGAGGAAAAGGACCATCCAAGCTGTTATAAACGTCAGGTCCAAAAGCCAGCATCTGTCATGGTATGGAGGTGTGTCAGCGGCCATGGCATGGGTAACTTGCACATCTGTGAGGGCACCATTAATGTAGAAAGAAGTGTACACGTTTTGGAGAAACACATGCTACCATCCAGGGCAGGTCAACGCCAGACCACATTCTACCCGGATTACAAGAGCATGGTTGCGTAAGCAGAGAGTGCGACTGTTAGCATGGTCTGCCTGCAGTCTTCCATTGAGAATGTGTGGTGCATTATGGAGTGCAAAATAAGGCAACGAAGGCACCGTACAGTTGTGCAGCTGAAGAAATGCATATTGGATGAATGGGGGGAAATTCTGCTTGCTAAACTTAACCAACTGGTGTCCTCAGTGTACAAACGCTTAATAAGTGTTAAAAGAGAAAAGGTGTATTACACCATGGTAAACAGTGAATTGTCCCAACTTTTTTGGAGTGTGTTGTAGTCATCAGATTTGAAATGAGTGTATATTTTCAAAAATAATTTAAATTCAAAAAGTAAAACATCAAATAATGTGTTAATAATGTGTTTTCAATATAGTACAGGGTGAACTGAATTTTCAAAAAACTCTTTTTTATTTATTTATTTATTTTTTTTTGCATTTTCCCATACTGTCCCAACTTTTTCAGAATTGGGGTTGTATAAGAGTTAGAAAGATTCATTTGCACTGCAATCTAGGAAGGAAGCTAGCTAATTTGACAGGATTACTCAAAAGGACTATTAAGCCATTCAAAACATACACAATCAATTTTAGTACAAAAAGAATAATATCTCAACATCTCAAGCCAAAACCGATGATGCTGGTGTGCAGCTTGCAAAACTTTGTGCCTTGTGCTAGCGTAACTGCTCTATAGATCATCTAGAAAGAACAGCATTAAATGATTGCTTGACTGTGTAGATGCATACATTTTTAAAAAAAGAATTTTCACCATAAATGCACTGAACAATATCAAATTGAAGCTAATTTTATCATCTTTACAATCCACCAGAAATGAAAGTACTCATTACACAAGAAAAATACGAAGAAAGAAAGAAAGAAAGAAAGAAGCATCACCCCAAACTTACCAAACGCTTAAAGAGCATCAGACAATCATTCACTTTTAACTTATAACAGCAGCCAAATACAAAATACTGCCACTGTTGCACTGACTTGCTCATTAAAGATAAATTTCTAAATTTAAAAATGTATATCCTGAATTTTTTATATTTCTGTAATTCTGCTTTGTGGCAATGTTCACTGCTAAAAGCGCTATACAAATAAAATTGAATTGAACTGAATTGAATATAAGTGCACCATTTTATTATTTTTTGCCAAATTACTGTCTGTGCTGATGGTCACAGAAGTACCAAAATATTTCTACAACATCCACACTCTACAATGGCTACAACCTTATTTTTGTGTTTGTGTGATTGCAAAAATAGAGTTCTAAATGTAAATCGGGTTTAATTGACTTGGAAAATGATTGCTGAATATAACAAAAGTGTTAAACCAGTTATGGCAGGAAGATATGTGGCAGCAATGTTTCATCCGAGTGATGCCCAGACTGGAAGATGGAATGGATATAGGCATGAAGAGATACTGAGAGAAGCGAGAAAGAGAGAAGCACAGATGTGGCTGAGCCCCAGGCGAAAAGAGTCATTATTGGGCAAATTGCTCCAGTGGATATGTAGGGAGAGGGGTCCTTATGTTGGGGTGTCACTGATATCCTTAAAAAAAAAAAAAAAAAAGCAGAGAACATCTGGATACATGCCACTCTCTTCCCTGACAACAACCCACCCAAGCTGGGCTTCCTTTTTAACTAACTAGCTTCTGCACACTACATTCTGCACTGTTAAGGAGGATAAAGAGGGATAAGGCATGCTCTCTAAATTATGCTCTCTGTAGGATTAAGTGCTTAAGTAAACAGTGAATATGCAGAGTTAAAACAGAGGCTGCTAAATGCACATGGCTCATCTTCATTCTCCCTATCATTGCCTCACAGTTGCTGGATTTACTGAACAGTGAACAAATTGGAGGATTTCATGCAACTTAGCAATGACAAAGACAAACAAAATCAGTGGCGTGCCACGCTTTCTGTGTCAGAGGTTTTTTAAGGAATATATATTTTTTGGTTGTCTTCTTAAAGCTTCTCCATGTGAAGTGAAATATAGAATAGTGGAATAACTGAAGCACGACATGAACTATAAACTAAAGCAAAGGGCTACATTTAGGGGCTGAGGATTTTGATTGCTGGATACATGATAGAATTTTATTTCTTGCTGACACTTAGCATTAAAAAACAATTAACAACAAATCAACGAAGAACAATCAGGAAATGCAAATGTCTAATCTGAATTTATTCTACATGAAAGCAAAACCAACGCTCTGGAATTGGTCTCTATCATACATTAATGGTTATTATCTGTTATGAGGGGAAAAAAATTGTGGGTGCTAAGTATCAACCATCTGGCACCAACCCAAGCTAGCGTGCCACAGAACAATTGCATTCATTAGGTTAATTTATCATGGTGGTAAGCTCAATTTACTTTTGCCTCTGTGAGACTAACTCATTAAGATTCTGCATGGCATTTCCTCAGGCCCACTTGTGATCATTCACACTAAGTTCAAGCTTAAGGATCCATAGATAGCAGGCAGTCAGTGGGTTATCTGCCTGCTCTAAACTATCTAAATGGAGGAGGCAAAAAGGGGACGGATTACAGCAGTAAATGAGTGAGAACAAGAGATTTTAAAATGCCCTTGGAGGAAGAGAGAAGAAAGAGAGAGTAAAAGAGAGAGAGGAGCGGGCTCCCAGCTGACATAATAGAGGAGCAGGGGCCGAGCCGAGGGGCACGTGACTAAATGTATTCTGATAACAGAGCAGCAGATGTCTTGCATGGAGGCCCTTTGTTGCCCGAGCAGCAGGAACCTGCACTTCTGTGGGTTCACTTCACACTGAATTCATTTGCCTGCCAGCTGCCAATTTAGACAGAGTGCACGGCGACTTCCCAGCCGCTCCTTCGGCATGTCTCGGAAAATCCCAGTGAACGCTGCAGTTTTCGCGCTGCACAACTCTTTTCACAGTAAATACAGACGGGACCAAAAGTTCACTAACTGTCTTCAAAGTAATCTGCAGTCATAGAATCTAATTCAATAATAGCTTATATAGTGCAGATAAACTTATATAGAGTGAATGCTGAAAAAATATGTGACCTATACAGTGTTTCTGTTTCTGCACATGCCTTATTAGTCTAAAAGTCTAGCGGGTTTTATTTGTGGAATTGCTTATAATCTTTATTTAAGAACAGTAAAGTCACAAAAAAGTGTTTCTTTTTTATTATATTTGAAGAACATCCAAACACATATCCCTTCATTACAGGGATTTCCACTAGCACATACTCCTGATGTTCTACTGTTTTCTATGATCCTTCAATATTAGTCAGAAATGCACTAGATTCTATGCGATTAATAGTGGTAATCCAACGCCAGTGTAAATTATCCCATGTTTGACAGAATAAACCAACACTATGTGGCTCAAACAGTCACACATACTGTCAACACAACACAGTCAACACAGTCAATACAACAACAGTCTTTGCATCAAGTTGAGTTCTGCACTCACTGCCGTCAATTCATTAACACCTTGACGGAAATAAATTCACACCCCAGTGATAGTCTGTTAGCTGCCTTAACATAGCATGCTGAATCTATAAGCATCCTCCTGTATCTCAACTCTGACTTCATGTTCAATGAAAATCAGATGATAACAATCTCAGATTGAAAAATATGTTAGACATAGTGAGGTTAATAAGTATTTGGACAGTGAAACATTTCCGTAATATTGATGATCATGTTCGTTTGTCCAATTACATTTGAGCCTGCGAAAATTGAGGGACTTTTGGAAAATGGACAGCGTTTGGCAGACATCCTTATCCAGAGTGACTTACACTTCTCTCATTTATACAACTTAGCATTTGAGGGTTAAGGGCCTTGCTCAAGGGACCAGCAGTGGCAGCTTGGTAGCACTGGGATTTGAACACACAACCTTCCAATCAGTAGTCCAACAGATTAACCACTGAGCAACCACAGACTCTGCAATATTAGCTGTAATTCCTGAACGGTTGATGCAATTTTTTTTTTGTGAAACCGCTTGAATTAAACCTGAAAGTCTACCCTTCAATCACATCATGTTTGCTTTATTTCAAATCCATTGTGGTGGTGTACAGAGGCAAAAGTATGAAAATTGTCACTGTCCAAATACTTATGGACCTGGCTTTATTAGAACTAGGAGCAGAAACTATTTAAAAAATTTGGAGACAGTCAAACCACTCGGGTCAGCTTGCTATACAGTCTTTAACAGTTGTAAAAGGGACCTTCACAGAACTTGCTGTTTTTTTACCCAGCAAAGAAGTTTTGTTTAATTTTTCTTAGTATGTTTCTTCCATTAGCCCAATTTCTCACAGCATGCTGAGAAAATTGACTGGAGTGTAAGGGCATTTGTGAGGAGTCAGGAGCTCATTACTGTGCTTGTGTAACACATCAAGATGGGGGCTTTGTTAGTTTCTGGAGAAGAGGATAATGCTTGTAACGGCAGAGATGAGCTGACTTTGCTAAATTGTTCTGCCTTTTTCCAGAACAAAAGCAAAAGCATTCCCCTCCATCTCATTTTGACATGCAAGCAGAGAATATGAATATCCCATTTTGCAAGTTGGTGAATGATAAAAAAAAAAGAAAAAGTTTTTGATTAAGGCTAGGGATGTTCTATTTCTCGCACATACGAAAGCGGTGCATGGGGCAAGGGGATTAATCTTAAGGCATTCTTTTTACTGCCGCTCAGTGTTGCTGTCATCCTCGCGCCTTGTGAATAAGTGGTGCCCTGTGAATAATGGTGTGTCCATCAGGCAGGAGCCCAGATGCAGATTGGGATTTTCTTGGAGGATAATGCAAGCAAGGGACAATGGATGATTCATAATGTACAGTTTTAGCCAAGCAATTTTAGCTCTTGTAAGACGGAGGGTATTAGAGCAATCCCATACCACAGCACAGGGACATGACAGCAGCTATTGTCACACTGAGTCTCGGAGGAGAGCTATCCTCAGGTTATAAATAAATGCACAATGACTTTGAAATGCCTTATGTTCAAACACTTACATCAGGATTTCGGAAGTAGTTTTCATGCCATGAATTACATATTTGACTAAATTTCCATTTAGCTAACACACTGCTTGAAATTGCAGTGCATGTAGGGTAACTTGGCTGACTCTGCCTGGAGTTCTTTTTACTCGGGGAGTCTGTGTATGTGCATGTGGTTTTGTGATAGTATACCTTTGCTGAACAGATAATACTACCACTGACGGTGTTGTCTGGTTTGCAGTCATGTGAGCAGCATTTCTCTGTGTGGAATCTTGGGATTTAATGTTGGACGTCATCCATCAGTGGTTCAATTTGATATTTAATTTAGACTTTTATGGTCCTTGGTGTGACTGATACCGTTTCTCAGTCTCCCATCAGTCCATAGGGGGGAAGCATAAATTCTCTCTGATTGTGGTGCAGGACTAATCTAGATCTAGAGAGCATACTGGACAGTGGCCTTGATCCTGACATGGCCTATGTTGACAGCTCCGTTGTCATTAAAATATCAACTTGAATTTGGCATATAATGAAATTTGATTTAAAAAGCTCCTGGATATTCCTTCTTTGAGAGAGGCATTTACTAGTCCTGAAGCATAGCACAGGTTACAGTGTGTTTAGTGCCGAACTCATAAACACCATCCTCATGAATGTTATCACGAATAACAAAAAGTTAGCTCGATCAATTAACCTGAACTTAATCATACGCTTCAGAAATATTATCCGAAATCATTTGGTTGTCCATAATTTATGGTTGTAGAAAGATCTGCAGTATTCACAAAGGGTAATTTTCAAGGACCAGCACATAGCTTTATAAACTAATAATCTCCTAATAGTCCCTTTTAGTGTAATTTATAGGCTCTTGCATTAGCCTTTTTGTATTAGTAATTATTTCTAAAATACCAAAGAGCCATCTTTTCCTTCTTGGTCTTTCTCTGCTGCTGATTTATAGCTCGTTTTTGGCCTGGTACTGTCTTGTCGAGGTGTGACATTTCAAAATATTTATAGCTCTGGAACATTAAAGGCCTGACTCTGAAGGTGACCGGCTCCTCTTCCTTGGCTCCTTAATTAATGGAATCCACTGCTTGCTCTTCCTGCGTTATTTACCCACTCACTACTATTAGACGATGTGACAGACGTGTTGTTAGCCAAAAACCCCTCAAAAACACACAAGTTTGCCATGGAGCAGAGTACTAGAGCTCATTCCACACTGAAGTACCCAAGCTTTAATATTTTATTGATCCGAACTAAGCCTTCTGCCCAAAGTGGCAATTAAAATTCAATTAAACTGACTGAAAGCATCATATTAAATTTTAGCTCTTTACGAGCTCCCAGAAAAATGCCGCAGGACAAATTTCAAATATAATCACACCCTTTTCGAAATGACATCTTCCCAGTTCAGTCTCCATAAAAGTGACACATTTAGGTATACTTCCAATATTTTTAAGTATAACCTTCTAATGAACAAAGTTTATAGCCTTTAAATCAATTATTATTGGATTTTTAGCACAAGCCTTTGCTTTACATACTGCAATAGAATTTATTAATATTTTGTGCTTTCACTCATTTCCCATTCACAGAAAACTACTCTCTCATGAAGAGTTGGCATAGACTGTACTTACATAACTAGAGTAGCATTTACTACTCTACTACTACTATAGCATTTACATACTATATGTAAAGCAAAAGTGAATTAAAATGCATTAATATTTTCTTTTGCATAGGGATATTTCAGTATATACTGCTTCACATGTGTATCCAATGAATTGAATCTACACTTGAATGTCATCATTAAAGTGTCACATTGCAATCTGATCTTAATATGAAAATGATATACAATCACTGATTCATTTTAACACCTGTGAGTCACTGAGGTTAATGTACCTTTCAGGTTCTCTCAAAACTCATTTTCAGCGGTCTGTATAAGCCGTGTTAATTTAGTGTAATTACAAAATAATTTATGAAGCTCTTGCTATTTCCTTTACCAAAGGGGAGCATGAACATGAATGTATAATCATAATATTACAAACCATGACATATAATCATGCTCTAATAACACGTTTTGACAGATGATTGTATCAAAAATGGGTGTTGAGTCGTCCAAGGCAGCAGCAAGTTTAAGCCGACTGATACCAAAGCATTACCAGTATTCAAATGGAGTTTCGACTGTATCCCTAGGTGCTGCTCGCCATTCTGGGGTTATATGTATATACTTCTTAACACTGTGAATGGGAAACCGAGAGGTCATTATTAAAGAAACTGTCTCTGAATGTTCCAGATCCATATGTATTACCCAGTCATTTCCCAGCTCTTCCAGCAGCCAAAAAGTCCTAATCGCATCATAAACACATTAATTTATTCTGTATATAAATATTGCAGTCATCTTGGTTTCTAGCGATTTTCTGCATAATCCAGGAAGGTGAACAGAGAGAGTGGGCAACTAACAGGTATATTATACCCAAGCACTCTTGAAATCTCAAATCTGATTGGTCAGAAGGTGTGCATAATTGTTTGCACAATTACATGGATGGACAGCGGTATACAAATGATGGTTTTGTATTAATACGCTTGTTCTAATACATTATTGTTTCTATAGTAACAGCTCATATACTGAGACTTGTATGGCAGACACTCCACATAATCTAAGACTAAAAACAAACTGATATGAAAAAATAAATAAGTTTGGCTGATTATTAAAGAAAAACATATAATCATTGATGCGGTGAGATTTTTTTGTTACAAGACAATTATTTAACATTTATGGAAGCAGCCTTGGGTGTCAGTGCTTTGTAACAGCCATGGTGATTTGTACATTTTCGCTGTGGTATATTTGCATCGGAATACCCTATTTTAATCTAGTCAGAGAAACACCAAGTGGATTAATCAAGGCAAGCAAGTTATTAAATTGGATATTATCCTACAATACTTGGTGTCATTTGTAGTCTGTCATTTATTTTGTTTTGAAGTCACTGGTGTTAATTATTTATCCAAATGAGGAAACAATTTAGCAATATTTTAGTACATTGCTGTAAATTCTCATGTATGACATAGTTGGCTAAATGTCATTATAAAAATTACATTATAACTAACTGCTACTCAAAACTTAGCAAACCAGTGCAATATTAAAGCTCACGTATCATAGTTTTGAAACATGCCTAATTTTGTTTTAAAGCTCTCATATAATAGATTTACATGCATACAAAGGCTTAAAATCAATAATTAAATTGTCATTTATAGTGCACTAAATGTATTTATTTGCTAGGAATCCTCTTAAAAATCCTGACATGTTAGCTGGCTACCTTTAACAGCCTTTAAAGATTGCAGTGGAGTAACTGAGCTGTGCTTATATAACAGCTTACTAGCATCCGTCTGTCATGATCAGCTAACAAATTGAAGAAAACGTGAGCAATTCTTTACTCAGTGAGTCATTCACCTTAATTCAATAACAACTAGCTGCTAGTGGAGGACCTGCTAAACTAGGTCAGCTGACATTATCATGGTTATGACATACAAGTGGAGCTTAGATGGTATGAGTGTGGCTGATATTATTTCAGTACTTAATACCGTCTCTAGCAAAGCTGAAGTTATGTCATTTGTATTTGACTGTAATGGGTCTAGGCATTCATAATAAGTCATTGTAGAAAATTAATTAACCATCATCATCAGTAGAGCATTCTTCAAGATTCTTCACGGTTGTGGTCTTACAGGTATATTAAAGCCTAGAAAGAATGTTTTAAGCTGATTTTTTGCTGAAAAGAGTCTTTGTTTTGGATTTAGTAGCACAGATTGGTAGCATAACCAGGACTTGACTTTTGAGATATTTGAAGGAAATGCTTGGCATGGAACATAATCACAGCCCCACTTCAGGTAGCCAGGCTTTGGCATTTCCTCTCAGGCATCTTAATGGTTAATAGGGTGAAATGAGATGTGTGCAGCTTCTTGTTCCCCTCGTCACATCTTCAGCCTTGTCTCTATCTCCGCTCCCTTTAATTTTGTTTGAGTATATGGCTCAGTCATCTTGGGTTTTATTGACTCAATCTCAGGGAGCACTGTCGCTCTCTATAATGCAGTCACCGCAGCTGCACATCAGGCGAGTTCTTGATTCTGTACTCAGTAATTTAAAGCCTTTATGGAATTGCAATTTCAGGGCTCAGTGCTTGTTTTTCTAAAATGTACTCAAGGAATTAGTTAGTCCAGCCACAAATCAGCTGAATTTATGCACAGTTGTAACACAGACTATGGCATTGTGGTACATCGCTTCAAAAACAGCAGATGTGAAATTATGATAAATATAATGAGGGATTTTTTTCACCTTCTTCCTGGATGATCTGCCGAAGTAGAAAGGGTCATGGAGCGTGTTTACTTACCCTGTACAATACATTTAATGTCTCAGTCAGGACCGCTGACAAAACCTGATTAATGCCTTTCTCCCTTTCATTACAGATAAGAGTGGGACTGCAGTCAGGAGATAGAAAGCATGCCATAAATCTTGGCTAAAATGAGCAGTCAAATGATCACTCATCAGAAATGAAATCTACATACATTAACACTAACAGCCAGCCTGGTGTGGTCATAAACACGAGAGGTGAGTCTAATGTAGCGGGTGTGTGTATGGGGGGTGGGGGGAGGGGGGGTGTCTAGCATGTCGGAGGAGGGGAGGCTGATTTCAGATATGCTAAGGGATGAGGCTGAGGGGTTGTGTATGTGTGTGTGTTGGGGGGGGGGGGGGGGATAGTTCTCCCTTAACCTGGGGAGGGCACACACATGTTTCCTGCTCACCAGACGGCCCATCATTACTATAAGAACGATGAGCTGGGTGGAGGGGCACAGACAATTAAGAGGCACCATGGAAGGACATAATGTTGATCCATTCGTACAATTAATCAATGCATGTATTAGACAGCGGTGGCTGAAAACCACGTGCCTCTGACAAAATGATATTTCATTGCGTGTTTGGGAGCAGTAATATGCCTCTGAGGCTGTGCCGCAGAACCCTGTCATTTATTCTGTCTGGGGATTTGACAGCCTCCAACCTGGCCTCAGTGAAGCAGGAACATTATCTGTGCTCCTGAGTCGTTTTGCACCAGGGCTAAGCTTATGAATGACGATAATAGGCAGGCAGAAATGTAAGACTATAATAATGTTCTTGGTCGCTCCCTCTCTGTCTCACTCTCCCAGCAATAGCATCCCATTCTTCCCCTCATCCTCTCTTATAACTCCACTCTTAAGAAAGCATATGCCAAGATAGAAAACATGCATGGGAAATTAAAAATAAACACATAGTTTGATTGCTCTTTGTTTTGGAGCTAAGGGGGAACAATTATATCTTCATAATGCAATGAAGCATTTTAAACAGATTTTTTTTTCTCTTTCGCTCTTCCTCTCACAGCTTGGCATATGGCAAGAACAGGATGAGCAGTCATCTTTGAAACGGAAATGAGACCAGATTTGAATTCTCTATAAAAGTACACATTTGTAACACACTCAAGATGGACGAGCCTTCAACTACCAGAAAGACAGAAAAGCACAAAGAGTTCTCTTCTAACTTTCTCCTCTCTTGGATTTAAAAATATATATATTTTTCAAATTCAACGCAAATGTTTCAAAATTAGAGTGTATAAAATCACACCGTCTTTGTTAGTTTTATGAGAGCACTGTTAATTACACACACATAGTCCCCAAATTCAATACATCCTCCACCTCTGCAGTCAGTCATTAAGACTCCTGATCCGTCTGCACTATGTCCAGCTGCATGGAAGAGGTGTTCTGTCCTGATTTTGAGTGAACGTGCAATATGTTCACTGTTATTCTGGGATCATTTGCATGCAGGCCTTCGCAATGAAATCATCAGCTTTGGCTAAAGCTCATTTGCTCTCAATATGCTCTCATATCCTATCCACAACCAGGAACTATAACAAAGTAATGATAATTATGGACACCTTATGGAGAAATTAGTCATTAGTGGATTTGTCTCAATAGCATCCTTGCCTTTTTAAACACAGGGCTCATAGAAGTTAGAAAATTGAATGGGGAAATTCACTCTACGCCTCATTGAAAATAGAAGGTGCTGGATGATCCTTTGACTCCTGAACAGCAGTGATTTTACGCTGTGTTGATTTCAGGGGGAAATACATGAATAAAAGTGGGAAAATGCATTGCTCTGTTACTTGGCTGCTACAACAGAAAATTAATTTGCAAGTGCGTAGCACATCTTTAGTTGATGGTTATTATATTAAGAGTGGCTGTGTGACTATGGGGGAATTTGGACTGGAGTGCTGGGAAGGACCGGGAATTGAATGTATGGGAGATGAAAGAGGAACATGGGGAAGATGGCAAGGTGATAAAATTTGACATGGAAAACATAGAGTTGAGAATAGGATGTTAAAGTAGGACCTTCACATGTGGCCTTTCTTCTAAATGTCAACTGTTACATAATTTATTTATTCCTTTTTCCCCATAGTTGAAAACTTCACCTGAAATACATTTAAAAATCATTACATAAATGATAAGAATCCTTCTTCTAAAGCCTTTATTACAAACAAAACCTAAGCTATGGACTTCAATGATTTGCTCAACGTCTTCCAATCTAGAGACCAAATTTTGTTGGTTTGGATTATTTCAGCATTTAAGAGATGTCTCTACCTCACTTGAGACCAAGATAAACAGTGTTACCAGAAAATACAGATGATTAGGAGACCAATCAATAAGTGCATGAATACAGGAGTGTAGGAGTAGCCGTCTTTCTTATTTCTTTTCTTTCTCTCTTTTTCAGAAACAAGTTTAGGAAATGTATGTATGTATTTATTTATTTATATAATTGTTTGTTTGTTTATTCACTATCCCGCTGTTAGAGACAATGAGGGTGTGACTTGTTAATATTGGTGTCATATATCTTGATGCTAATAATGCCCATATAAATATTTATGTGTATTAGTAGATGGCCATTAGTAGCATTGCCCATTACTCACCCTCGGCAGCAATTAAAATGGCGGCCGATGAAACAGATCCTCAGTGTGTGAAAAAGATGCCTTATTCTGGTACCTCAACACTAGCTTATTTACATGCTTGAATTTTTCTCATTTCAAGATACTTTTGTAGTGTCACCTGACCTAAATGATTAAATTTGTCATCTTTCAATAGATACAAGACAGAGCAGAGAGAGAGGGACATAGAGAGATAATAAGAGAGAGAGAGAGCGAGAGAGAGAGAGATAGAAAGAGAGATATGGAAAGAGAGAGAAAGAGAGAAAGCAAGAGATCCTTGAGGTTCGAGTGAGTTACGTCACGCCACCAAAGCACCTTGAGGAAAGACATGTTGTCAGAGTGCATTAATCTTTCCACCATCTAATAGAGTTTCCTTTCATAAGCAATTTCACTCATTAGGGAGAGTGTGCACACAGAGCGGCAACCACAAATTAACAAGGTGAAAATATTCAAAGTTCATAGTAGATTAAAGACAGATACCTCCGTCCTACTATGAACAAACCTGCACTCGAGTGAGTGTTTATATCACCTGTAGACTATATCACATTAGATTACATACTGTATTTATAATATATTATATATTTATATTTTATTTTATGTTGCTAATGAACTGGTCATGTTTGCTAGATGACTAAATGAAGAATATTTTTCTTCATTTAGTCTAAATATCCTAAAGGATGAGTTATTCCCTTTCACAGAGAGCTTGAAATACTGCTGCATCATTTAAGTGTAGTATTTCAAAATATACTTTTATTTTATTTACGTAAGTCATTGTGACTGTTGTAACAGTATCATAAAATACTATTTTATAGAAACTCAACATGTTCAACACACGTACTATCTGTGACTTCTGGTTAAAAATAATGCCAACACTAGATTTTATATTTTAAAATGTAGATATTTATTTCATAACAATACCTAAATTCCCAGTTAATAGCAACTAAATCAAACTGATTTTTTCTATGTTTATTTATCTTACATTTTCATATTCACAGCACTAGGTTTATTATGTATATTATGTACATATGTGTATATTAAAGTTATTTTCCTGATTTCTGCTTAAAAAAAAAGGAGAAGAAGATTTTCCCCTATCTCTTAACATATTATTATTATTATTATTATTATTATTATTATTATTATTATTATTATTATTATTATTATTATAAAGTACTATATTTTCTGAGTATACTGGATCTATTTATCCAAAACTGAAACTTTTTGCCTTATTTAATAACAATACCAGAATCCACTTAAATAAATCTATCTTATCAAACAGTAAGAAGGTTCTTCTGTCTGCCATGACTGTATAACCTGTGCAGGAGGTCAGCAAGCTCACTGGTTTCTTATAAAGACCAGGCATGTGTTTGGGGTTACTCTGAGGGACTCGTTAGATCACCTAGGCCTTTGAAGCCATTTATTCTGCCGATGGCTGTGCCCTTGCTGAAGAGAGGTGCAGGCCAATAGAGGGTCACAAACAAAACATTTTACACCTTCAGTGTGAGGAAATGTAGCACACCGACAAACAGGCCCTGCCTCTGAAAGCAGTTCCATGACCACAGAGGAAGTATCAAGGTTACTGGCTAATTTTGATCTCCACACATCCCTGTAGGTTTACAGTGTTTGCTCAAAGCGAAATCCATGTCTCTGTGGAGGAATTGAGAAACTGACTACATTCTTTTTTTTTTCTTCCCATCTTCGCTCGGCAGATTTCCCCAACATGTTCACCCACAAGAAGTCATTTTGCAGTTCAATCAGGCTTTCTAATAAACTGACCTGTGCTTTAATGACTAATTCATTGTCTCCTTTATTACCTTCATGGGCATAAACTGGATTAATGGCTTGAGCAAGGTTAAAAACAGAACCACTCTGCTTTTCCTCCATCCATTATCAATCATTCTTTAGCTTCTTCAAAGGAAAAGAGCAGCGGAAATTGAAAGAAAATTAGTCAGCTCAGTGATAGAGGTAGGTGGGTGAATATCCTGTAGATAGGGAGAGAATATCCTTGGGTTTTACCATGGATTAAGCCAATAAGCAGCTTTTTTGCAGAGCATTGAGCTTGTAACTGCAGGTCAGTAAGAGATTACCAATATACAATGGCTATTTTAAGCCGTACCACATGTGACAAAATGTATTTGAAATAACCATAAAATCTTCATATCTTTTCGATTTAGCAAATGTCAATTAGAATGTGCATGTTCAATGCTGTGTACTTGAATATACGCCATACATACTGAAGCATCAAACCTTTCCAACAGCAGACCAAGAAAAGTAAAAAAAAATTCCAAAGCTAGAATTTCATTCGAACCTGAAAGGAATGCCAACTTGCAAGAGCATAAAGTTTTCTTCTCTTTAAATCCACAAGAAGACAGGGATAGAGACCTGAATTTAATATTTCATCTCAACTTTTTATCTTGGTGTTTGACAGTTACTGTAGTGTCCTCTCTTTATCCAGCAACTCTAGTATTTTATTCATCAATTCCTAGGAGGGAGTGAGGCACAGTAAGAGGAGATAGAAGGAGGAAACCAAGTTGTTTGGAGGAAGCCTAAATTCTTTGTTTACAATTTTCGGCACTTCTTCTCTCTCTCTCTCTCTCTCTCTCTCTCTCTCTCTCTCTCTCTCTCACACACACACACACACACACACACACACACACACACACACACACACACACACACACACACACATATATATATATATATATATATATATATATATATATATATATATATATATATATACAGTATATACCACACAATCCATGGGCCTCCTCTCTAAGCACAGTCATTTCTGACACAGTTAATGATTCACTGTACAGCATGCCATGCCAGGTGATTGGTGACAAGCAGGATGGCTGAATAGGGGAGCACCAGGCAGCTTTCTGAGGGGAGTGTCTGGGATTCTGCAACGCCTTGAAGATAGAAATTCATTATATTTAAGACAGGTATGACATCCTTCTTCAAGGAAACAGCACCCATACGTATTGAAAAGGGGATGATTTTTTGTGGTCATAGCAGGGAGGGGTAGGGGAGTACAAAGGAATGCCTGGCTGTTTTTTGGAGATGACATAAAGATAGGAAGGCAGGGAAATGGTGGCGGGAGGCTGCAAAATAATGGGTAATGGAAGAATTTAGCCTGAGGCTATATGCCTGCTTTGCCTACTTCTGTATAACTAGTATATTTATAATTCAAATACATACCTTTAATAATTAACAAACCATTGAATATTAAAGGAGAATACAAGATATCACGAAGAGACATAGTTGGGAGAGAATGCATTAAATTTAAATTCGGACTGCATGAAGGAACAAAGAGATAACGGGGCACAAAAGTTGACAACTGTTTTCGCCAATTTTACACTCTCAGCCAGGACAGACAAGCAGAAAATCATATGGCCTACAATTATTCTGAGCTATGCCATTTAAAATGAGGATTCACTATCATGGCAGTATGCGATATGACAGCACACTGACATGCTTGTTTAATTTTGCACCATTTTTTGGTGCTATTAGCATTCACTGGACACTGTATTTCTGATGAGATGTATGCTTAAGCGTAGCTTGCTACACAATAGATAAGCAACAAATCAACACTATATACAAAATGATCATCAGTCTTTGTTGGTTCGATTTACTTTTTGGGTTGTTTCTGTATGCGTGTATGCATTTTCTTGTGACTCAACTGGATTAATATGTGCTGTTTCAGTGGAAGTAACACCATCTCTGGTTTGTTGTAAATACATTTCCCATTGTTCATTGCTTACTTACCAAGAAGTCTGATCTACACTGGATCTTTGATCTTTTAACATTTATAAGATATGAATGTTAGTGATGAATAGGTGACAGCTGAGTGGCTGCTTTCCACACAGGTAACAGTTTACTAAACAAAGTCAGAGTAATTCTAAAATTTTTCAAAGCATGACTTTTATTTTTTTTATTATTATTATTTTTTATTTACACAGTTAAATGGTAAGGTTTATCAGAGAGACAGAGGTGGCATCAGTGAGAATGGTACTATTATTTCAGTAATAGACTTTTTCTGATATTTTGAGTGATCTTACTAGGATATAATCTGATGCAGCCTACATTGAGCCTAGCTCTCAGACAGTGGTTTAGGATTGCTAATTCTCACCGATCCCACTGTGTTTCCTGTGGGTTTTGCAAATGAAATTTAATTGAAGAGACAGTAAAATGTTGAGCATGCAGTGAGACCAAACTGCAGACACTGATATGTTTACCTGTAAGAAGGAATCATATAGAGCATGTTTACTTATTTATTCAAAACCAATGACCACATCTTACCTGATCCAGATTTTTTTTTTGACATGCAAAGCAGGTAATCACACCTACAGGTTAGAGAAGGCTTTTAATGTATCTTATATTTACAGATCACTTTCACAGTAAAATGAAAATTCCAAGTGTTAAGCCAGATACACGATATTCTATTTTTAAACCTGTGATGTGAAAAAATTGAGTCTGACTTCTACAATGTGTTTTCATTTGCTTAGTATAGGACTGGACCTTTCAGTGTGTGGTGTGGAAGGCTCTGATTTTGAAAAGGCTTTTTAAGAAAGGTCCCAAGATAATACTACAAACTGCAGAATCTTTTACATGATTAAATGTTTTCAGACTGCATCAATTTTCATATGCTTAATAAAATGCAATGCTTGTCTGTACAGGCTAAATAAATAAAAAATCATCATTTCTGATGTAGCTCATGCTATTGATACACATGATAAATCACGGTAATTGTTCATTCTTAATTAGAGTGAGTTACCACATTTATTTAGTATATTTCCATTTAATCTTGCATCCCTTTCTGAGATGCTGTTGAAAATCTCCCATTTTATGCATGTATATATATATATATATATATATATATATATATATATATATATATATATATATATATATATATATATATATATATAAAGCCAAATTAATCAATACAATATCATTCATAAAGTGAATACACAGATTTCATGCATAAAAATCATTTATTTTATTGTGAACATATATGAACGTATGTCCAGAACAATCATTTTAATTTGCATTTAGCTGTATCAAGACTCTTAGAAACTTTGGATTCAATAAATTTAAAAAATAAAAAAAATGGGAGAGTGGGGGACACTTCAGGGGAATTTTTTTTGCATGAGATTCCACATTTCTTAGTTCTTGCCAGTTCTTTCATTTGTCGGCATTGTTACATCTAAAGCAGAGCTCTCATTTACGGGACATTCCAATCACACTGGTGTGTGAGTGCACTCCTTCAAGGGCTGCTCCACTGTCAGGCTCCACGGCACACCCGGAAGTCAAACTCCTTGTGCTCTTAAGTGCCACCTTTCTAGTGTCTCCACTTGAGTCCTATCACCTTGTGACAACCTGTCAAGAGCTCAGCCACAGGCCATAATGTAACAAAGACGATGGGTGCCAGAATGCAGCCTGCCTGGCCATACATGAGGAAAGTTCGACTCTAAACTTTTGACAAGTATGAAAGATTATCAAGTCTTTTGGCCATATAGATTCATAGAGCCCATAGATTCATATAGACGTCAATGCCAGGCGTTTGTCTCTGAATACTCAATGTCATCTCAGTCAGCTCATCCATGAAAGAATGTTTTATTCATGTTACTTCTTGTTATATCTTTAACATCAAAATTACCCGGTATCTCATGTCACCATTTAAGATGAATAAATATTTGTTTTCATTTCCTTTAATCAATCAAGGCCCAGTTTTCCAAATGTTTGTTTTAACAATGATTTTTGTACTGCGATGCTTTGGGGGAAAAATATTTACAATTCATAATTGGTCTAAAAAAAAAGTGAAATTACTTGATCATGGTTCAGGAAGCAGCCATATTTTCAGAAGACTGGATATATAGAAGAGAAAAGATATTTTAAAGATGTTATTATTATCAACATCATCAACATCATCATCACATCTTTGCAGATATAAACCATTTCTTTAAGTCTATCTTAAGTAAATATGTGAAAAGAAAAGATAAAACACATCCCATGGCTGGCTATCAGGACAATTTTAGACTGCAATTAAAGTGTGAGCCTGATTAAAAATGATCTATAGTCTAGCACTAACCCTGATCTGTAATCTGAAAACCAGAAACACGAATAATATTACACTGAATATCCACCATTTTGTTTCATTCTAGCTAAACTATTTGAAGAATAGCTTTCCTCCTTCCAAGTTCATCCTCAGCCTCAGCTAATGAGATATCAGATGCATGTGTTTAACACTGAAGTATTACACTTCTTTACGGCTCTCAATAATTAATGATCTGGCTTTTTTTCAGAGTGAATATTTACATGTAAAATAGTCCTTGAAGCTGTCTGTAAGCTAGCGGGAGGGAAAGTGTATTTATAATGTTAAACTCTCACACATTCTCGGAGGCCAGATTTTGCCTTCAACCATTTCACACACCAACCACAAGCGTGTTTCTTCCATTGCATCATTATCTTACATCCTATCATAAGATCAACAAGATCAAGCCAGTTATAGCTCATATATCTGCATCGAAGTAAATATTCCAAATGAAAATAGTGGATATAGTGATTTATTTTCAGTTTGTTTAAAAAAAAAAGCGAATCTTTGGGTGGAAAAAAAAAGTCTGCAAAGAATTCAAAATTTCCAATTTCTTCAAGAGTACATTTTAGGTCACCGTGTGAGATATCAGAGAGAAAACTATTAATGAAGAAATAAAAAGCATTCATAAAGGGTGCATGATCCTGAACATTGTACTTAGTCTTGTATACGTAATGATATAAGAACATAACATAACATAACATAATAATCAGTTTTAAACCCTGATGTTTATATGTAGACATCTTCATCGATAATGAGACCGATTTGAACAATTACAACACATTGCCAGTCAACTGGTACACAGATTATGTATTTTCCTTAACCGCTTTATGTGCAATGCCTTTAATGATATTAAAATACATTTCAGTCATCAGTGATATTCACAAACTGAGGTGAGACTCTGAGTCTATGTAAGTCTGGTGCAATGCTCCTGTGTGCAAAATATTGTGGTGTGCAGTATATGTAGTAAGGAGTCTGAGCATGTTGTTATCAGAGGCTGTGTGAGTGTCCCTGTGGCAGTCATCTCGTTGCTGTCTCCTGTGTGGATAAGTGCCTGGCTGCACAGGGAACCCTTTTCTTTGATATTTCACTCCTCATTTGAATCAGTAGACCCTTTATTGTGCCTTTATTTGACAATGTACGGTAATTACCTGGATACCTTGCTTGATCATGAGAATACTTCCAGAACCGAGGGGGAAATGCTGAGACAGGAAGAAACATGGAAAACAAAACACAGACAAACATAGCAACAGCATTTGTTTGGATAAATTTCAAATGAGCGTGTGGGACTCGAGCCTTTATTTTGATCTGTATGAAACAAAAGACAATCACATGTTGTTTAGATGTTAAAATGTGGTTAGAAATCTTGCACTAAGGGCTGTTTGTTTAATAAATAGGGAGGTCAGGAAACATAATGGTAGATAATGGGAGTCAGCTTCTCATATGGACTGACAAGCCCTGGACATTACAAATGAAATGTATATCCATTCCTTAATCCAAAAAGTGAGGGCATGTAATAATCTTTGTAAAATTAATATAGAATTATGATAAGGTAAATTGTAGCTTGCGTGTTTCTTGATAACTTTCTTTTTCTCCTGAATTTTGTGTTAACTGCTAATAATAGGCTTATGCAAATACTATGCAAATTCATTAAACACTATTTCCAAGATCCCAAGTTTTATTATTTTTTTTACTTCTTTCTTTCTTTCATTCATTTTCCTTCCTTCCTTCTTTATGTCTTTCTTTCTTTCTTTCTTTCTTTTCTTTCCTCTACAATTGCCAATACCAATAAAAAAAAAATGTTAAAAAAAAACGAATTGGCCGTTTTAAAAAGGGAGAAAGTTAGTCGAACTTGTAATTAATTTCAGTCACTCTACTGTGTGATTTGTTTCTGTCCTTTTGACTAATGTTTTATAGGGTGGGGGGGAAACATACCAGGAAAACATTTTTGAATTTTTTTTTTTAGACGTTTACATGTTTATTCTGCAAAGATACATGTTTATTTCAGTCAGGAATGTACAGACATACATACAACTCAGTATATTCGATATATACTGCAGGCATTTTAGTACTGAATGTACAATGGACATAAACTACCATAGAGTACATTTTGTAATTGTGAGTTAATTTGGAATTAACACACAGTTAGCTCATGTTTCATGTTTTCCTGAGGGTTAGATACACACACACACACACACACACACACACACACACACACACACTATATGCTTTATTTCAGCTAAAGATTGCACACACTGGAGTCCCACACACGCACGCACACACACACACACACACACACACACACTGCCTAACAGAGGAGATGGTATTGCACAGAGCTGCCTGTGCGGATCCTCACGTGCACGCACTGAAAATGATGGTTATTACGGCTCGTGTTTCGAAAAGAAAAATCTAATTTCAATAGTGTCCATTTCCAGTGTAAGAGGAGAGCGCAGTTAACAGAGCGCACTGAGCCACTGATGAAAAGGCTTTAAATCCACACGGGATCAGTGTTTTGCTCTGATCAGCGGGGGAGGAACACTTTACCGCGCCGGATTTCTGACGCAAAAATCCGCATTAAGGTCACCGATGCGCTGCTCAGCTCCAATGTGGGCTAGATAAGGAGCAAGGTGCTGTGTAATAAAGGCAGACTGATATTACAGCTTTAAACACCGTTAGCTCAGTAAATGCTGGGCGACAGAAAGGGTCACCGCTGTGATGTGCTCTCTATCTCGACCCCGCTCACACACTCCGGCCAATTACACGCAGTAAAGAGGGAATGCGCTCCGAGAAAATGCCTGATAATGGTCCATCCAGCCCAATAAGGATTTTTATTGCCACTTGTTTCCACAAATCAGCGAATATTTATTTACAGATGGTTCAGCTATAACAAAAACTTATTATAGGGCACAGAATCAAAATCACTCATTTCGTAAAATCACAAAAGGAACATATTTTCAAAGCAAACCCCGACTGTGTGAGATTTTCGCCAATTTGACTAAAGTTCGTTTGCTTGCCATTTTTTTCTGAACCCTAAGGACCAAATAAATTTAATCCATTAAACGGTTTAAAGCGCTTTAGAGGAATTCACTAAGCGTAGCCTAATTTAAATCAATTTTTCCTTCTCGCCGTGAGAATTTTGTTCATTTTGATTAGGAAATAAATATTACAAACCTGAGGAAGATTTAGCAATGTTTTTACTTTGGAAGGAAATAGCGTAAACAATGTACATAATAATAATAATAATAATAAGAAGAAGAAGAAGAAGAAGAAGAAGAAGAAGAATGCGGTTTTTCAGTAATAATAATAATAATAATAATAATAATAATAATAATAATGATAATAATAATAATAATAATAATAAACGCACTTTAGTGCGCACTTTGGTGTAAAAGACTGATTTACTTTTGAAGTACCTAAAAAAAATACAGAACACTGTTAAATTCTGTTTGCTTCAAAATAATACAATCGTGCTGTGTTAAACTCCGTATTTCTTATTTCTGCAAAAGAGAAATATAAGGTTTCATGCAAAAGTTTGATTATTCACTTCGTTTTACTGCAGAACCCCGCAATCTTTGCCTCGCAGTAGTTATTGTATATTTTTGTTGCACGAAATAACAAACGAAAAAAGCATTTTTCGCCCGACATATAATAATAATTTTAGGAACTCTTCATGGTAATCATTTATATAGGCCTATATATTATTGCAATATCCCTTGGACAATGAAAAACAATCCATTTTTATTTTGCTTTTATTTTCATTATTTTATTATTAATTGTAATATTTTATTTTGTATTATTTTTTATCGTGTTTGTCGGACTGGAACGCATTATGAAGAATTTGAGTAAACTCTGATTTTAAGCGTCTGCAAATAAAACAGTGGGTGAATGGAGGCCGCTGAGACCCGCCAGATGGCGCTAACGAGCTGCATATTTTAAACAGCAGGCCAGGCAAAAGATACAAAAAGATCTTTAACATTTCCATGGGAATGCCTAGGTTACAGTTTGCGCCCCCACCCTAACACACACGCACACACACACGCACACACACGCCACACACACACACACATACAGAACACATACACACACACACACACACACACACACACACACACACTTTACCAATCCATGCACTACGGGCGAAAGGAAAATACTCCATTCAGGCTGAAGAATTTACAGTTAGCCGCGAAACTTTTACAAGTATTTGAGTTGCACAGTCTACTGTGCAGAGAATCGAGCAACATTTCACATGAGGTCAGAGAAAGTTCAACCTGATGAGGTAATTTAGATTACTGCATGATATAAACTTAAACACTAAATAAAAAGAAACTTAATAAAATTTTGAACTTTGTTGATATACTTTATATAAATATATGTTTTGACATCACCCTAGTGATGACATCACTGGGTTTATATATGTGTGTGCGTGTGTGTATGTATATATATATATATATATATATATATATATATATATATATATATATATATATATATATATATATATATATGAGATCTCTTTGTATTATCCTCATATTTAAAAAAAAAAACACTACAGATTAGCAGATAAAAATAAATAAATAAATACATAGAAGGTTATTATAGTGTAGTGTATTAATTGGTGTTAAAAGTAATTCCATAATTTTATATCTATAATATTCGAAGTTAATCTTTATTACATTTAACACACTCTTTGCATGTTAACACAACCCAACACATTGATTGGCCTATATTTATGCGCAAAAGTTCATATAATAGTTTAAAAATCGAAATACCTGAGAGTGAAGTTGGGACTTTGAGGCTTATTGAGAAGTACAGTTTGTTTGTTACAATAGGGAACACATGCAGGATATGAGCGGTTCCGTAGGCTCGTGATTGTCTCACTGTTTTACTTGAAATGGATCCCATGCCCCCTAATGAATCCAAACGCAGCTGGCCATGTCCCACACGGACACCGATAGCTTTAACCCTAAACTGACCTCAATTTGACACCACGAGATGAACATTTACCGCCCGTTAATGTCCTCTTCTGCAGGCGTACATTCTCCATGATTTCCCGTCAAACTGCGCATGTTTGTTTTAGCTCTCTCAAGTGGTTTACTCTACTGTATCCCAAAAACAGTCTGAAGAACAATTTCGAGCTAATCTCCAAAACAAAAAAATGTTAAGACGTGATTCAATCTTAAAAGCTCACGTTGCAACAGCATGGCAATTACTGTAATTAAGAGGCTATATTTATCTACGCCTATAAGGAAAACTCATCACTATTATACTTGATTTTCCAGAAACTGTTTAGATATTGTAGATATTGGAAATATTATTATTAATATGACCCAGTTGGGGTTTTTTTCTATTACGTTAAAATTGCATATAGCCTATAGTTTCATTTTAATTATAGCCTAGGAATAGGAGAAGTTATAAACAAACTGTTAATAGCTTCATATAATTGCTACTTTATTTTATACACCATGCCTATTTAAAGAAAATATTGTGTGCAGTCTGTAAACGCTTGAAAAGAATTTAAGTAACAGTTCCATCTATTACACGATCGACTCAAATCAGCAATCAAGCCCCCAAAAAATGTTCTGCACGCTCACATGCCATCTAAGTAGGATTTAAATTGTTTAGCAAACAAACAGCGGTGTGACTGGACTCGCCTCACCTGGCATCTAACGCGCCGATCGCATTTTCACACCGTAATCTCACGCTTTCCTCCTACTGTACGCTAGCATAAGCGAAGAGAAGGGATATGCACTCACCAAAAATTTTCTCCGGGAAAAGCCCGACAGGCGTGTGTAAGAGAGTGAGGAGAGAGTGGGAGTCGGCATGCTGCCCGCTGTGTGCGTTGCAGTGCTCTGATCGCGGTGTGGAGGGAGAGAGCTGGCCGCTGGAGTTCCCCCTTTCTATCGCATGAGATCCGCACAGCCGACCGGCTTCCACTTTTCTCCTTGCGCTTCTCTCATCTTTATCTCACAGACATTTTTTTTTTGTTTTGTTTTGTCGAGAACATTCTGAAAACTTATCTCACTGGCAGTCCCACAGCAAATGAAAACCACACAACTGACGCGTCTTTTAGGGCATTTTATTGACCGTTGTTAACTGAATTCATCCTACATCCTACACTCCTAGGTGAGCGGGTCTCTCTATAAGCGGTGAAATTGTTAATTCAGAAACAAAACAGGTCACGGAGCTTTAAATGTAGCCGCTTAGATGCAAAAAGCCCCTATCAATAAGGCGATGATGTCACGCGCGCGGCGGTGTGTAGGCTATTGTCACTGATGTGGCTAAATATTAAAAAGGGATGGATGACCTCTTTGGGTTTTGAGCTCAAAAAAGCGCTTGGCATTAGGGAAAAGGGCCAGCAGTATTGCAATCGATGGCCCAGTCATTGCTCCTCCTCTAAACTTTCAAGCTTGCCTCGTGATTGATGATCTTTGGGGCGCTTTGATAATTGACTACTCCGAGGTAAGGCACAGATTTCTATCTTGAGATGTGATTGGACGAAAGACACATTTAAACACTTTCCCTATAAAAACATTTTTTTCCTGCTTGGGAAAGTTCATTTTCCTCAAAAAGGGGTGCTCGGTATGTCCTAACAAACAAATACCTCATACTTAGGAGAACTGGAACTGGATATTAGGCATTACAACAAAGTCATTTACATTGACTCGGAAACAGAAGTTATTTTGGAAGAAACCTGGAGGATACACTCGGATAAGTGGACAGTGTTTGCGCTGGATTTGTAAGTTATGTTTCCCATTATTTTCTTCACTGAGCCTTGAATTGCTAGATAGATTAACAGTGAGGATAAACTGCGAAAAACGGCGTTTTTTTTAAATTATTAAAATATCTATAAATACATTAAAATAAAACAATACTTTGTCTTCAAATCACTTTGGCCTATAATGCTAATCTTCTAATTAGACATATCTATTATGTTGTCTAACCACATGCCAAAGAAGTGTGGACTTCGTCTAAAATGTAATGCAGATTAACGCGCAAAACGAGTTTGAGTGCTTTTTTCTCTCTCTTTCTTTTCTTCCCAGATACTTCAGTCCTCTGTGTGACTGTGTGTGTGTGTGTGTGTGCTGTTGTTGTTTGGCTCCCCCCGTGCGGAGTTGAAGCCGTCCTCTCGTGCGCGCGCTGCGTATCGCAGGGTTTGGTCTGTTCTCTGTGTGCGCCGCGGGACTGGCTGTGGCCGCGCTACTTCCGGGTTCCGTCATTCCACTGTGCGCCGCTCAGCGCTGTGAACTCACTCTGTTCTATAAGCGCGCCAGCAGCCAACCTGCCAACACTCGCTGACACTCACTCATCTCAGACCGCGCCATAGACGAATACCTGCCGGGGAAAGGAGAGATCTGCAATGGCAATCTTTTAATTTTGTCGCTGTTTTCCGTCTTCCTTTTTTTTCCACAGCACTCATAAAACAAGAAAACGAAGCGGAGGCGTGGAGGAGACGCGGAGTTGCTGGATGAAAACGGACTAAAAAGATTTCGTCCTCTCTTGAACATCATCACCGACCATCATTCATTCATTACCTTGACAACCTCTGGCTTTGATTGACAGCCGGAGTGGCAAAAAGCCATGAGACACGACAGTTTAGTTACATGCAGGTTGTTGATGGGCCGATTGTAACCTTCAGTTTGCTTCTTGACATTTTTTCTACTTTTTTGGGGGCAAGGAGGAAAACAAGAAAAATTGCCAAACTCTTCCCGATGCCTGTGCTCGGTCTGAACTGTATTGGAGAATAGGCGAATTCACGAAGTTGGTTGAAAAAAGGGAATCTTACCACTAAATCACGTCCTTACAGGACTGGGATATTAAATATACGACACGTCCCGGAGTTTATTGGAGCGCAGCCTGATGGCGCAGAGGGTAGGTTTTAAATCTCTAACACTTACCTATACACATCCACTATAGGAAGGGCCGCGTGTACCGCTCTCTTCGCCACTCTGATGGTTAATTTACAAACTGCTGCTCTATAAGGATTTTTTATTTTTTTATTTGACATTTTCCCCGAATCTCTACTACTCGCCCGGTGTGACAGCCCCGCAGTGTAGCGGCGGACTCGCGAGCTTTCTGCAGCAGTTGTGAAGACAGCTTTAACTCAAAGCTCCTACCATAAGTAACTCGACGGAACACTGAACTTTAGCATGTTTCTGGTAATCCACAAATAATTGTTATTAGTAGTTTACACTCTCGCGCTAGAAAACACTTTTCCAACTACACTCAGCACTGCAAGCAGATCTTCTTTTTTTAATTTCTTCCTTTACAGCCGTTCTTTCACTTTGCTCTTGTATTTTCACATGTTAGTTTTCTTCTCTTGAGGAGTGCATTTGCATATTCTTTTACATGACTTTCTTATGTTTTGATTCTAGTACGATGAGTTGGCCCATTACGGCGGTATGGACGGGGTCGGAGTTCCGGCGTCTATGTACGGGGACCCGCACGCGCCTCGGCCGCTGACCCAAGTGCACCATCTGAACCACGGGCCGCCGCTGCACGCGAGCCAGCACTACGGCGCACATGCCCCGCATCCCAACGTAATGCCCACCAGTATGGGCTCAGCTGTCAACGACGTTTTAAAGCGGGATAAAGATCAAATTTATGGGTGAGTGAAATATTATTAGCACGCATTAGATGGTGCTTATTTAGCTGCTGCTTTTCTCTGCTTCTGATGAAACAAGAGTTAGTAAAGTTTTTTTTTTGTTGTTGTTCAAATTTGCTGAACACCGGGACTGATCATCTCGATCATCTCATTTTACTATCGCTCTACATTCAGTTTAAGACAACTTGACTGTGAATTACATTAAATATTAATGGCCCGTTTCGGGTGTGTAGCCTATTGTTTTGTTTAAATATTAACTAATGAAAAATAAAATAATGACAATAATAATAATAATAATAATAATAATAATAATAATAATAACTACTGGTTTAAAAACAACAACAACAACAACAACAACAACAAGATTACCTAAATGACAGTTCGATATTTTATATTGAAATGATTGGGGGTTTCTGTACTTGAAAAATTCACTCTGGCTAAAAACAAAGTTACAAAACTCGAGCATTATATCGTGGATTATAGCCGAACAAAACACTCGGCAGTACAGATGTAAACAAACAAGCGCATTGGTTAAGAACACATGAACTTGTGTCTGTTTGTATCTTTGCACAATCCTGACATGAGTTTGTAGGCTCACCAGCGCGCTTCACAGCAAACGCTAAAGGCCGAATAATAGCTACAAGTACGCGTTTAAGCTCCAGTGTAAACAGCCAGGAAAGCACGGGGGAAATTTTATCACAGCCGGTTGCGGGCAGTTACTTTGAGGGATTCTGTTTAGACTTGTATTTACGCTCGTTTTCCCCTCTTGGCAGTCACCCGCTTTTCCCTCTGCTCGCGCTGGTGTTTGAGAAGTGCGAGCTGGCGACGTGCACGCCCAGAGAGCCCGGGGTGGCGGGAGGCGACGTCTGCTCCTCCGACTCCTTCAACGAGGACATCGCCGTCTTCGCCAAACAGGTCTCTCCGCAACACCAGTCTCTCACTGGTTTCTGTACTTTATCTCACCTGTCATTGAGTTTCAAACTACTGAAAAAAAAAAACTATTCCTAGATTAAAAGTAACATTTTATAGCACTACATTAATTATAGCGCAAGTTTAGAATCATATGCAAATTATATATTTTTTCATTATACTGCATGATTTTTTTTTCTAATGCACTGGTGAAATAGTTTTAGAATTAAATATTGCATGTTATGTTATTATTATCATGTGTGCCATATAATTAATAGCGGACAATTGCCAAAGTGATTTTTTTTTAAACAACTAGGGTTTTTAATAAATATCTAAATGAAAAAAATTAACGCTGGCGTGGAATTAATTGTGATTTTAATTGTTTTTAGGTTCGCGCGGAAAAACCTTTATTTTCTTCAAATCCAGAGCTCGACAATTTGGTAAGCTCGTCTCGTGAACTGTTATTGTTTTCTAGTTAGCCATTTGTTTGCTGATGTGCTATAGAGTCCCATAGCTATTTATGTGCAGGTTAGCAAAGTAAATACGAGGGGATTTTGATTCAAAAGCACAACCCTGATGCTGGACAGCTTTCTTTGAAGTGAATAAGAGGGAAGCTCCAAGAGGTCTCGAGTGGCAGAGCATTAGGCTACCACAGGAGGCCGTGAAGGAAATCACTGATTATGCGCTACGACTCCACACTGATTCTACCAAAAGCCTAATCACGATTATCTGAAGTGGAGTGTAATTTGCTGCTATAGACTGTTGCCCTCATATCAAGCACGCAGTCGTTTAACAGTGCACACGATTATATCACACTATACACATGCATTCAGGATGATTATTTTATTATTTCCATTAGGATAGTATTTTGGATATTATTGTGTTAGTATAATTTTCGCACATTTACTAATATTGTAGTTATTGAAACGCTCGTGCATATTTAGAGTACAGAAAAAAAAACTAATATATTTTCCCTTTCACAGATGATACAGGCTATCCAAGTATTACGGTTTCACCTTTTGGAGTTAGAAAAGGTAATTTCTGCTTTATTTAATATATTTTCATGCTGGTTTATGATTTGTACGTTTAATTTAACGTAATTAGAATTATCAGACAATTTGGTGCTTTTTTGTTTGAAGGAAAAAAAATGGTAGTGTCCATGCTGAAAAGGCGCAATGCTCTGTATTATTTGATTTCTAACTTTTTGACATTTTATTATCTATTAATAATAATGCATGGCGGCAGTTCAGATTCATATTCAAGTCCACAGCCGACAGGACAGGACGAGTCTATATGTGCATGTTATTTATAATAATAATAATAATTATTATTATTATTATTATTATTATTATTATTATTATTATTATTATTATTATTATTATTATCTTAACTTGTTGCTCTGGTCCCCATGAGAATAATAAGCGCCGCAACAATTTCACTATTGTTTCCTTGCCTTGGCGCGTTCATGCCCCTTAACTGGAGGTTATTTTTATCCTGGCTGTTAAGTTCTCCCATTATGAAGGGGGGGGAAAAACACAACATAAAAACCCCCTTAATATATATATATATATATATATATATATATATATATATATATTCCTGTCTGCTTTAGGTGCATGAGCTCTGCGACAATTTTTGCCATCGGTACATCAGTTGCTTGAAAGGAAAAATGCCAATAGATTTGGTCATCGATGAGCGGGACGGCAGCTCGAAATCGGACCACGAGGAACTTTCTGGATCTTCCACCAATTTAGCCGATCATGTAAGTAAAATTGTTTTTTATTTGCCCTCCTATATGTTACTGTATGAGGATAATGCGCTGGAGTGCCCTTCACTGCCCTGTACCTATAAAACGGTGCTGTTTGAGACCAACAGGCTGTTCGAAAATGCCTTGAACTAATTTGGAGCCAAGTTGTTATTGTCTGACGCGGTGGCTGAACTTTCATTCACCTTTTTCCTGTGATTAATAGGACGGTCAGAGCAGATTTTTTAAAGCTAGAATTGACGCTGGAGTGTGTGTTGAAGTAGTGCACGTTTGCAGTATATATGCGGTGCTGTATATATATATATATTTTATATACATATATATATATATATGGAAGGAAGTTTGTTTGGGCCTACTTGAAAATGCTGATGGCCAAAGGAAAGCACAGGCTGTGCTGTGCCTGGTATTTGCTAATAGTTGTCCAGAAATACAATTTAGAACTATGGTTGATATTAGCACTGATATTCCTTGTGAATATACTAAAGTGCAAGTTAGATACTTTTTTTTAAAGAGCAGCGAATCTGGTTTGCATATAGAAAAAAAAATTGCAGTTGAACGACGCGCGTGCTTGCTCGAATTATTGTATGATAGGCTACTAGAAAAAAAAAGTTAAGAAATTTTGTGTGTGTGTGTGTGTGTGTTCCCATGGCCACACTGACCATCAGGTTCATAATGTTTGATCTGCTTCATGGTTTTGGCAACGGTCTTGATGGTAATGTCTTTAATTGTTTTTTATTGATCGCCTTGTGGTTTCCTCTCACGCTCGCGCCCAGTTTACGGCCTTTAGGCTGCGCTATATCCTGACACCGTTTATGTGCACCTGAAGTGCAGTAGCTTTGAATTTGGAAATCGATGTCGTGGTTTAAGCGCGTTTATTTGGATGTAATAAACGCAGCGCGGTGAGAAATGGTCGTAGTGTTCGAATGCACGCGCCTTAATGCGTTTTATGCCTTCAGTACAATGAAGCAAAGTAAAGTTGCCGCATCGAGGGAATGCTTAATATGTATCAGCGGCACAGGCACAAGCCTATTAGGAGCTAAAGCAGATTGGGGTGTGCTGTAAAGTCACTGCACTGCATCTGTCGGGGTCTGGCGTCTTTTCTGTGAATATACACCGCTTTCCCGTGGTTGTCTGAGGTATTTTTTTTTTTTAATGGTGAGGTCGGTGGGTTCTAGGATGTGATTAAAAAAAGCACAATGTGTAAAACTTGATGGAGAAGAAGAAGTGCAGAAATAAGGCATGCTGCTGTTTATACTGAGGAGATTAGATAAACTAGACGCTTTAGCTTCGCGGCGGCAGATGGCTGATAGTCTCTCTCTCTCTCTCTCTCTCTCTCTCTCTCACACACACACACACACACAACACAGCCTGTGGCACTGGGCTACTTATTAGGGATATACTTTTGATAATTAGGAACATAGGTTTATAAGACAGATCACTCAGTCTGTGGTCATTTACACCGACCACCTCATTAGTTGTTTTAGTTCTGAGCGATTTATTTCTTTCCTTTGGCAGGACTGACATTTTACAACTGCTAAATTGACCGCTTGGTTCTATTAAACCTGAAGCTTTCATTGTGTTTGAAAGTTTTTTGTTTTTTGTTTTTGTGTTTTAATGCGTAGACAGTCATAATACTGACATTAAAATATAATTTAACTAGTATGCAACTTTGTTTATTCTTATATTACGTACTACAGGCTAATCCTATGTGCAATTGATATGCTATTAGCATGCTAATATAAACTATGATTAGCATGCATAATTTTAGATTAGGATATTATTCTCTATTATTCCCTAATTTCGTATATTTAAAAAAAAAGAAAAAGAAAAAAAATGCAATACGTTGGTATTTGTGTCAGTGCCATGTGTTATGTTTTATTCACTCAGTATACAGTAATAAAATGTCAGAGAATTAATAAGAATAGTGCTGTTGCCCATGTCTCTGCTTCTTTCCCCTGAATATGGGCCAACACATTTAGGAAATATTAAAACATTAAAAAAAAGAGAGAGAGAAACCTTAAGCAAAAGAACCTAGTTGCTTTTGATTTATTTATTTCATAAAAATGGTCTGTATTTTATTATTCATTCCTATTTCCTTCATATTTTTTTAAACTGGAGAGGGACAGGAAATTTTATAGTTAGATATGCTAATTTATTTAGGTAGAATCTCTCACGTCCATTTTTCTTTGCTTTGCTATGCATTTTTAATATATAGCCCAAGGCTACATCTCATTTGGCAAAAGCCGGTTGCTGGGGATGATGAGGCTCTTCACCATGAAGAAGACAGCCCGTTGTATTAGTCGTACGCTCTCCCGTCTACCTGACACAGGCACTAATAAGCACACTGTATTTCACACCCCAATGCTGCACTATTGTTCTGCTTAGTGGTTTGTAGTGTTGTTAAGTACAGATAAGGCCAATGTTAATTTCTTCAGCTTGCATCCTGTTACTGTCCGCTCTCCAAAACACCCTAAGCAACCTTCCTAGTGCCCTAACTTCTTCTCACAAGAAAATAGGAATGTAGTCGGTTTTATAAGCTACATGAAATGTGAATCCCTGTGAAAGGGGTAAGCAGTCTCCATTGGTAATCAGACTGCTGCTATTAGTCACCAGACTTTTGTGTTTTAATTAGTGCAATGTAATTTCACTCATCTGTATTCTACATCTAATTAATATGGATGAAATGCATTAATGCTTTCTAAGTATAATCTGTGCTAATTAATTTGTCTTTGCTTGTCTGCTACTAAGATTTTTAAAATATTATTATTATTATTATTATTATTATTATTATTATTATTATTATTATTATAGCAGTGTTCCCTCCCATTGGTCCTGAAATCATTTCATTACTAGTATGTAGTTGGAGATTGCTATATAGAAATGTTTTGGTGTGTGTTTTGCCACTTATTCACTCACGCTTGTAGTTCCCTCCGTGGTCATAGTATGTCTTAGCCCTGAAAACAACTGCGTTCACATTCCTTAACATCTACATTTCTCTCCTGGGTACTGGAGTGAATTATGTGTAGAGCAATAATATTTCAGCTCATCTCATGCAGTGAATTCCAATCAATTCATAAATCAATTAAAAGTGCCATGCCTCTCTTTTATGGAGGCTATTTACATGGTCCATGCTCTGTGATCGACTACTTCAGGCCTCTGTGTTTGCATACATATAGCCTACAGGGCTTCTAAAGCCAGTGAACCATGGATTTACTTAGTTCTGGGGGTCTTCTAAATTAAGCAGCACGCGCAGATGTACTCCGATAGGATTTCCCCTTTCAAGTAACGTGTTGCACGATAGCATTCACCACCCCTCACAATTGTTTTGTGATGGGATGATGTCTGGCTCTACATATCCTATTTGATTAGTGTTAGAGAGCTCAGGCCTGTTGGCAGGCCTCCCCTATGAGAAGAGAGGGCTGCGTTTAACTTGTTGCTGTGTAACCTAGAATGCTACAGTCTCTTGCTTTTCAAAGAGCTGTGTGTGCAGTATAAATAATTACTACAGGATTGCAAATGACTCACTAAAATGTTCAGATATTTTAAAATTCTTGCTTATTTTTGTGTAATCTAAAATTGTTACTGTTAAGGAGTGTGGCTTTTGGTCTGGCGTTTGCACGTTTAGCTTCAAATCACTGATCCTACAGGACCTGATCTGTTTGTAGTCGAGTTTGTCAATACCATACCTTGGAAAATGAACCATGCAAATAGTCACTTATGAACCATTAGCTGTCAATTATTTAATGCTTAATTCATACTTTATATTTATATTTGTCAGATAATTGATGGTCTTGTAAATACACCATGGTTGCCGTGAACCAGTTCTTTAACATCTTTCAAAGCACCTGTGTAATTATGTGTTAAATTCTTCAAAAGTATGCTAGGGGTTTTAAGCATAAGATGCATTTGGAAATGTCAGGGCCTGAGGATTTATGGTGTGATATGTTTCGTGTGTGTCAGCATGCTTGGTGATGTAGCTGCGATTCCTTCCAGCAATAGTATGCGTCATTTTTCATAGCACTCACCATTCTCCTCCTGTCCTGTCCCTACATGCATTTTTTTGTAAGTACATCAGGTTTCCTAGGAATCGGCACAAAATCTAGTGGAAGTTCTAAATGAATTTTTTTTTTTTAATTTTAAGGGATATTGAGAGAATATGGTGGGGAGCGCCTGCAGAGTGAGTTGATAGGCCGGGCAGGTGTGTGTCAGTGAGAAACAGCAGATAGCAACGGTATCAGACGTTCTCCTGTGGCCTGTGCCTCTACAAGCTTTCCCCCATATTGTCTCCTGCTTTTATATTAATTACAAGTTGCATTATCAGCCATGAGTCGGTAACCCTGGCAAATAGACAAGGCCGCCCCCAGAGACGTACCGTCCTTGTATCTTATTTTCCATCTACTCCTATTGTGCTGTACCTCTGTGTTTGCTGGCTGCTGCACTTCTCCTCCTGGTAACAGTGCTCTTTAACACAATTAGGGAAAAGCATGGAGTGAACCACGTTTGACTCCTAATTATCCCAAACTACAGGGAATAGTCACATGAGCAAAAATTTTTTTTCAGAAACCGGGAGGGGGGGTCTTCCATAGTGAGATTGACTAGGGCCGTTTGGGTGATGCTCTCGCTCTCTCTCTCACACTCTCTCTTCTTTTTTTTACAGCTTGTTTGAACTTTAATGGACTCTGGGGAGTCCTGACAACTGTTTTGTTGTGTTGCGAGGCCTGTATCTGTCGAGCAGCCCTCTGACTGTGGCACAGAGAGCTAGAGAGAGAGAGACCATTGCATTATTCATACCAGGGGGAAAAGACTGTTACTTTAGTTCCAGAGTTGAATGAAGAAAGTTAACACTGGCTGGTATGACTGTGATATTGGTTGTGTTTTTCAGGACACGCTTGGCGGAAATATGTCTGTCTTGTTTGTTTGGGTTAAAGACCATGTGCTGTCTCTGTATTGAAGACTGTTTGGTGCGTAGATGGCACAGTCATGCTACTTGTTGTCTTACTTAATTTAGTTATTTATAACAGGGCCAAGATTCTCTACTCTGTTTAACTCTAAATTATGAAAGCATCATGTTGCACAATTTAGCAAAGTATGCTTGTTGAACTGTGAAGCTAATTAGAAAATTTGAAATTTCAGTTGCTTAAACATATGTAATGCAACAGTTTGACGTTGTATGGTTTGGAGCGTATTTTTGAGGCCTGTCTTGCCAACAGTGCCTGTTTCACCACCAGGAAGTGGAACCCGGTCATTTTCTTTCCTTAAAACAACAAGGCCCAAGTACAAGTACATAAGTCTGGCTCAGCTGAACTACATTATACATAGTGATATTTTTTCGGTATTTACTGTCTCTCCTCTCCTTCCCTTTTTATGGCATTTGCTCTAGAGACATGATGGAAATGTTATGACCAAATCAATGACATTTTCGCTGCTATAATGTTGCTGAGAATGACTAAAAGTGTGACTTAGGATAAAGGCCATGTTTGTAGAAAGGTTTCTTTTAACAGTTGTATCAATTAAATAACCAGAATTAGATTCATATTTTATATATATATATATATATATTCTTTGACTATAAATACATGCTGCAATTGACTTTTTTTTAGCTAGTCTTTTGTAAAAGTCTGAACTCTCCCTAGTGAACAGGCTATGGTTGTGCCACAGGGCTGGCATGTAGTCATGCCTCGGATGCACAGGGCGATCTATAGTGCAGCTAGAACACAACGTGGGCAACTGCAGGTCAATAAACACCTTAGCTCATTTCTCTGTATGTGCTTCACATTTGTGCAGTCAGCTAGACACATGCTTGCTCACTCTCAGATTAAGAGTTCAACTCCGACTGTAATGAGCTTACACAACATGGCAGCTCTGTATCTCCAGACACTTTAAAGAAATGTTTGTATACTGAAGAGTATGTATTCTGTGGGGTTGTGTCTGCATGCGAAGGAGTGACACATGGGATAAAAAAGAGCAGAAGAGTGGGCTGAGGTTTGCGGGAAGCCTTGATGCAGGCCTGAGTTTGTTTGGCTTGGGTTCTTTTCAAGGCGGCTGCTCTGTGGCGCACAGAAACGAAGTCAGACTACCTCTCTGACTGTTTAGTTCATGCAGTGCAGGTGATATGTTGGCTGCAGATTAATGTGCATTTTTTTGTGCATTTGTATATAGTGTTGGTGTGTGCATGGGTGAGGTGACGTGGTCAGCAAGTCCCTCTCCGGTTTGAGTGGCAGAGGAAATTCCACCTCTGGTCTGCCTTCGTTTTTGCACAGATAAAGCTTTTCCTGTACAGTACAAATCCTGTTTCCCTGTGTCGAGCAGTCAGGCAAAGAGAACGACCAGGAAGGGTGAGGAGGAGAGGCCACTCAGAAATGACAAACTCGCCATTTTACTCGTTCCTCCACCTCTAACAGTGTGTGTGTGATTGTGTGTGTGTGCATCTTTGTCCATGAGCAGTCTTAAAGAGATTAGAGAGACACCGCCTCTCATATCTTATTTTCACTTCTGACAGTGCCAAAGATAAATGGCGCTTGTGATGTACATCGACTTTTTAGTCCTATATATTTCTCACTTGACACGGAAGTCTCAATTGGTTACGGTATAAACTAACTTGACATTTTTCCGCCACATGTGTTTAGACAGTTCTTTTGAGTTTGCTCAGGATACGACGATACATTAAATACAGTGCTGATGGACTCTTAGGCTGTAATTAAGCTGTTAGGCCTGTAGTGTTTGCAGCGAGTGCCTGCCAGGCTAGGATAGAAGTAAATACGAGCACGGAGCTGTCGATTTGGCATGTTTGTCTGAGCTCAGTGCTTGTCGAGAGCAAAGGAGAGCTAAAACAGGCAGACCAGAGATCCGCACAGCACTCCAGAGCCTCACTCATGTCCCTCTCACATTTCCAGTGTGTTCATGTGGTTTTTCTCTCTTTCTCCTGCTCCATTCATTCCTGTGCTCTGCTCCTGGTTTGCGGTTTGGATGGGGAACGTGGATGGATGGATCCCTTCTGTCGGACCCCAGAACCCAGCTTCCTGGAGAGACCACGATGACGCCACCTCCACACACTCGGCAGGCACGCCAGGGCCCTCCAGCGGAGGACATGCCTCACAGAGTGGAGACAACAGCAGCGAACAAGGTGAGCATACACATGGATATATATACAGTGTGCCGATAAACACATACAGTATACACTTATTGATATGCTATTTAATACCTAATTAAACACACACAATCATATGCATATGCTATATACACAAATACAAAGCTCTTTCATAGAATCACAGGGTTTTTTGTTTTTTTTTTAGATATTAATAAATAAATGAAAGGTGATTAATGGTTCAAAATTGTATGGAATAAGGCCAGTGTGTTTGATTTTCTAGTCATGAATTTTAGCATTTTAAATGCTAACATTCATTCTGCATTTGATTTACTTTCACGCCTTTAATAATTTATATTCATCATTACGGCATTTACTAGAAAATAAATTTTAACGCTCAGCATTTACACCCACTCACCCGCACAACAACAGTACACATCCACAGACTACGGCATGTTAGAAGCTTGAACCTGTAACTGTTCTGAAGCACAGAGTAACCCTTATGATTAATTGCATTTTTCTGCCAGCTCTTAGTAACGTGTAAAACATATTAACTCTGCTCAGCTCAGGAGCAATAACAGACAGGCTTGTGTTTTCATTAAGCACTGGACTGCCAGAGTCAGAGCAAGCATTCAGATGACTTTATGGCTACTCTTTTCTCCTGTCTTACACATTGCACTCAACCTAAACACCAGCACTAACTGGATATAAACAGCTCTCTCTTCTTCTGTTCTTCATCTTTAAATGTGTTGTAGGTACTCGTAGATTTGTTTGCCCTCATAACTCTTTCTAGAAACTTCTTTGTTGATGAACATCGAATAATTACCCCTTCGCTCCTCCTCTGCGTTGGCCAGCAAAGTGTGTGCCGTTTGCACAGAATTTCATCACATCCACATTAGATTTCACGTCTAATCGCAATCAGCATCTCACCAATAGGCAGTCTCAGGTATCGATGGAGCTCTCTACAGCATGGAGGCTTAAAGTTTACTGTCCATAGAGATGGCGGTTTTAAAATCTACCCCAAACCACAGTGCCACGTTCACTACAGCTCTTTGTGGTTCACTCGTGTCAAGAGCATTATCATCACTACTTAACCATCTTGTTCATCAGTGATGCAGCTTTTACATGTTAAACCCACAGTTCTAGAGGCAAAGCTAATATTCCCCTCTTATCTGCAGTTAAAATATAGTGCCTTACATGATCATATACAGTGCTCTCCACTAATATTGGCACCCTTGGGGAATATGAACATAGAAGGCTGTGAAAATTGTCTTTATTGTTTAACCTTTTGATAATTTGTTAAAAAATTCAAAAAATCTATTCTCTGCTCTCATGGATATCAAACAATTGCAAACACAACACAGGTTCATCAAAAAAAAAAAAAAAAAAACTTTGTTAAATATAGGTGTGCAACAATTATTGAAGTATTTCTCAATTAACAAGTATTGAAGATTATTTTGCTTCTATTTTCTCATTTTTGCTTGTATTTTCTCAATTGTAAGTTGCTTTAGATAAAAGCGTCTGCTAAATGAATAAATGTAAATGTAAGTATATTCCCAGTGATATTTTAAATTTGTTTTAGTACACCTGAGTGACTAGGAAAAGGAAATTGTTCAACCATGACTTCCTGTTTCACAGAGGTATAAATATGAGGTAACACGTAGACCAAATTCCCTTAGTCATTCATAACAATGAGTAAGACCAAGGCATATAGCTGTGATGTGTGGCAAAAGGTTGTTGAGCTTCACAAAATGAGAAGCGGCTATAAGAAAATAGCACAAGCGTTGAAAATGCCCATTTCCACCATCTGGACAATATTTAAGAAGTTCCAGTCAACTGGAAATGTTATGAATCAACGGGGAACTGGATGTGTCTATATTGTCTCAACACGCTGTGTAGAGGATGGTTCGAGTGGCCAATGGAGTCAGAATGTCTCCAAAACTACAATCCAATGTCACCTACATCACAAGTTGTTTGGAAGGGTTTCAAGAAAAAAGCCTCTACTCTCATCCAAAAACAACCTCAAGCGCCTTCAGTTTGCCAGACACTACTGGAACTTCAAATGGGATTGGGTCCTATGGTCAGATGAAACCAAAATAGAGCTTTTTGGCAATAAACACCAGAGGGGGTTATGGCCCTCACAGAGAGGTAGCCATATGGAAAAGCACCTCATGCCCACGGTTAAATATGGTGCTGGCTCTTTAATGTTTTGGGGCTGTTTTCTGCCAAAGGACCTGTACATTTTGTTAGGATGCATGGCATCATGGACTCTATCAAATATCAACAGATATTAAATGAAAACCTGACTGCCTCTGCCAGTAAGCTTAAAATGGGCCGTGGTTCTTACTGCAGGACAGTGATCCAAAACATACATCAAAATCAACACAAAAATGGTTTACTGACCACAAAATCAAGGTCCTTCCATGGACATCCCAGTCCCATGACTTGAAACCCATATAAAACCTGTGGGGTGAACTGAAGTGGAGAGTCCACCAGCAAGGATCTCGACATTTGAAGGAGAGATTCTGTATGGAGGAATGGTCTCAGATCCCTTGTCATCAAGCCTCAGCGCTGTTATCATGGCAAAGAGAGGTAGTACAAAGTATTGACTAAAAGGGTGCCAATAATTGTTGCACACTTACATTTAACAAAGATTTTTTTTGATAAACCTGTTTTTTGTTTGCAATTGTTTGATATCCATGAGAGCACAGTATTTTTGTGATTTTCTTTAACAAAAGATCAAAAGGTTAAACAATAAAGACAATCCTTCACAGCCTTCTTTGCTCATATTTACCAAGGGTGCCAATATTAGTGGAGTGCACAGTACGTTTCTGGCTAATTGTTGTACACACCAAATCTAATAAGCAAATATATCAGAATGTAAATAGCATAATGGTGCAATGTAAAAGCAAATATTAGTCTCCTTATTTGTTTTTTCTCAGGCAGGGCAGGGAGGCAGGGAAAGGCCAGAGAAAGCAAAGAGGAGGAGAGAAATGCACTGCCTATTGATTATCTTACACACATAAGTACAAGTGACCTGTAATCCACAGAGCACTTATCGACTCCTGTGCACCAGATCCAGTAACGGCTGATCGATACAGGCCAAGATGGCTACGGTACGGTGTAAAGTGCTCAGGCCAGACTCGACCCAGCCGAGCCCAAAGGCACTTCAGCATGAAAGCACACCTTCTTTTCTTCTGAATGATATAAAAAAAAAGAGAGAGAGAGCGAGGGGGAAAAGAGGGCAGCTGATTTACTGCTCTAATGAGGCAGTCCCTGCAGCCAGTTGTTTTGTGTGAGGCTCGCTATGACCTTTCGCTCTGCGCAGGAGCCCTGCCGCCTCATTTTTCACATTCTTGCAATTACGTTAACGCTTGAAGCACTCACTGACTCCTAGCTCCTGCCCGGGCCTGGCTGGACGTAGCTCCACTGCACTAAACGGCTCCGGCTGCTTCCCAGCGGCCCATGCTGCTCATCAGTAAAGAGTTTCCACACTCCACTGAAAACAGGCCAATTGTAGGTTAGCAGAACAAAAGCGAAGAGAAGTAGCAAGGTAGAAAAAAAGAAAACTAAATGATGTTCGTAAAAAGAAGTTCTGTAAAACCGTAAAAGGTCTGACTGTTTACGAATAGGTGAAGAAAATATGTAGATAGATAAATGTGCTACTTTGACACCTGGACTATTTCTATCAAGCAGTCGTCATTTTAATGAAGAGTGTATATTTCTGGTTAGGAACTGTACGTACAGTTCTATGCAAAAATCTTAGAGACCCCAATTTTTTTAAAATGCTAATTTGTCTTAGATTTTTTAGTCTTTGATTTTTTGGGAGATATTTTATGACTTCTGCATTATTGGGTAAGTAACAAACACATTACATTTACAACAAAAAATAACTCTTAAAATGTTTGTATGTTATTAAAGAATAGAATATATGTAATAGACCACGTTTCAGAAAAAAAAAAAAAAATGAATGCTTGCTGTCAGGGACAACCTGCAAAATCAGAGGCAAATGAGACACGTCACTTCAGTCTCCAGAAGAACTGTGGCAGTTTCTCCAAGATGCTTAGAATAACGTCCCAGCCAATTTCCTTAAAAAAACTGCAAAAAATGTACCTCAGACTACTGATGCGTTTTTAAAGACAAACGATTGGCTTTGTTTAGTTTAGTGCTGTTCACTGCTTTTTATAGAAGTTTTTTTTTAGGTAGGAAAAACTTTTACACAGTATTGTATAAATCACCCACACGTGCATATCTATGGATGCAGTTAGCTAACAAATTTGATATTGTGTGGTTGTAATCAGTCCTTCTCTGTCCCTGTTGGCTGTACAATATTTTATGCATAATTACCTTTTTAAAAAATTTTTTTTTTTTTTTTTTTTTTTTAAATTAACCTTACCTTCTGGCAAAAGAGCACATCTGCTGACTCACTTCCTGTACCTCCTCTCCTAATTATTATTATAATTATAATTATATCCTAGTTATTAAATAGATTAAATAGCCTAAAAAAAAATTTTCTACTTGGACTAATTATCATTAACCAAGGTGGCTTTATGAATATTTCCAAGCAAGATGCCCATTAGTTTTCCTTTAGCTCAGAGCTATAGGTTGCAATCGGTTTACAGCTTCAACATGTTGAACTGCTGAAAGCATCGGCTAGCGGTCTCTACTGTAGTTATTAGATGTAAATAAATAAACTTAAATAGAAGCACATTTTACAGATTTTTTCAGCAACTGAGCATCCCTGATGACACGGCGAGAGCACGGAGTGTAGAAGTGCTGTGTGGGTGCATGATTGCACTCGGGCCGTTGAGTGCGTGGCAGGCCTCTCCTGGCCTAAGGCCCCTCTCTGCAGAGTCAAAGTTTCTTATAAGTAGTTATTCCTGATGAGGGCACAACTCCCAGCTTGAACGAGGCCTGTTGACTCGGCCTGTTTCTGGATATAGAGTGCATTTGCCCTGTTTTCTTTCGCAGCAAGTTTCCAACGTCTGTGCCGCAGAATGTAAAAGGGCAGAAAAGGAGAGGAGAACATAGAAAGGATTCCAGCTTCATTAAAAATCAAGATGGAGGCCGTGTTGTGTGTTTGTTGTTGCCCCTGGCTCACATTGAAATCTGTTAGGTGTGTGTGTGTGTGGGGGGGGGGGGGGGGGGGGGGGTGGTTGCTGCCTGTCTCTCCATGCCTGTTAAGACTATAATTTAGAGGAATAATTAAAACCGAATACTGCCCCATAAACAAAAGATAAACTATAAAGCGGTAACATTGCCTGCTGTTTCATGGCCGTCACTCCCAGCTGTTGGAGGACTGATCATTTTTACACAGTGCCCAGGCTAAGTACAGCTCAATGGTCCAGCAAAGACTACAGCCTTGATCACGGTGCACAATGCCTCGCTAGGCAATATACACTCTCTCATGCACAAAAGGGCTTTGGATGGAACAGGTGTCTGGAGAATAGCTTATATTTGAGCCAAAATGTAGGCTGTTTCCAGGAACTACTCTTCTATTTTTCTTCACTGTTATTTGGTAAGAACTTTGTTTTTTGCGTTTCAGCATACCACCTTGAGCTTATCTGTAATAATAAGTTTGTTTTGCAATTCAGCAAACCATCTTGCGAATTAGACCTGACCTGAAACATCATATGATGCTGTGAATTCCTGGCTGTTGAGTTGTATATCTATAAGCAAGACAGTGACTTGGAGAACATTGAGTATAGATAGGCTGGTGGTGGGGAAACAACATAGCGGATACTTTCAGACTCCCATTAGCATAAAACTGAGTAAATTATTCATGATGAATGCTTAATCTTAAGGGAAAGCTCTAGTTAATGTAGATAGTGCTCTGAGAGCACGTTTCTTGCTGGATTCAGCATTCACAGGCGCTTACGGGAAAAGGCCTCACCACTCAGTCCTCTCTGTTCCGAGCTGTTTCAAGGGGTTGCGCTCTCCCGTTCCCACTTATACTCTCTACTCCTGTCTGTCCTTTTCTTTCCTTTCTCTCCCTCTCTCTCTCTCACTCTCCCTCTCTCTCTGTAATAGACTCTGGCCTTTTTCCAGAGAGCGATTAAACGGAACGATCATCTCTCGCTCTCTCATGCTCTCTGGCTCTCCCTTGCTCACTCTACATGTATGCCTGATTAGTGAATTAGAAGAAAAACACATTAAAGGCAAAGAAAGCAGAGCACTGTTAATGCTGTCCAGTAAGTTAGTGAGAGTACTTCTAATAACGTCATTCTTTCTTCTCCACCCCCTTTACCTTTGTCACACCCTGTCTTTTGTCTTTTTTGCACCCTCAGGCTCTCTCACTCTTTCTCTCTCTCTCTCTCTCTCTCTCCCCCTCTGTATGGAAGGTCCTAATCATGACCAGCCTGTAAACTCTGAAATGGGTTAGTCCAAAGTGCACAAAAATTTGCTGAAATTACTATAGAATGAGTATAGCAGCATATGAATGAATGTTGTGCATCATTAGGAAGTTTTTTTTTTTAATCATCCATACCGTTTTAAAATAAGGAGGTTTATCAGGGCATGACAATAATCATGAACTATATAGAGCTGAGAGACTTTTACGGCAGGACAGTGAGAAAGAAAGTAAATGAAATATAAACTGGAAAAAAAGTGAAACAGAAAAGGGAGAGTGGAGGGGTGGTATATGAAGACCTTGCACTCTCCAACCCCTTTCATGTCCAGGTGGTGATTTTGAACATGCAGGACCTGTTGTAAAATTGCTAAAAGGGATTTGAGACCACACCCCCGGGGGGCTCCGTGTGCTCCATTAAAGCCACTGTATTTTTACAAGCATGACAATGTGCTGGCCCTTTAAAAAGACACCAGTTTGCACTGGAATTTTTTCAAGTCTTGTTTTGGCAAGCCATGCCTGAGGGGGTCAGCTAAGAAGTCATTCGTAAGGGGTAATAATCCGATGACTCCTGTCTCAACCAGATTTTGTTTCTCGCTGACTGCAGGTGTTTTTTCTGCTGCTGCTCTGTGTGAGTTTTCATCAAAAGTAGAGCCAAGAAGAGACAAGGGAAGAGACAGAAGTCGCTGCAGTTGTGTCGGTTCTGACCTGTGTTTGTTGCTGCGTTTCCATTAGAGCAGTCAAAGGGGTTAGAGAGGCCATTGTACTCAAAGACACACCTGCAGGGAAACTGCAAAGCTGTGCCTAACTGCTCATCCAGGCCATTTAAGGTGTACTTATTTGGGAATTAACACTGACTCCTAGGCCCCCTCCCATCAACCCTTTTGTGTCTGTCTGATGGGCCTTACTTTCATTCCACTTTATTCTTTCTTCTGCCTCCCTCGGCTTTCTAATCCACCCGCCCTCCTTTTCCCTATGGCTCTGCTAATGTCCGAGCCCCAGTTGCAGACTGGCTTCCTGGAAGAAAGTGAGAGTTGCTGAACCTGTAGTCGAGTGTCTTTAGCCTGTGCAGGCATGGTGTGGTGGAGCTGGAACTAAGCAGAGCAGCCATACCCTACAGGTACCTGTCAAACTGAACAGTTCAAGAGAGTGGGAGGATGAGAACGAGAGCATGGGCAGATTTGAGTTGGTCCCTCCCCCGCCTGCTTCCATCGGCACAGCTAACACATTTATGCAAATCTTTTTGGGCATTATTACAGATAAGCTCATTTTATAGCCTGATTTCCACTCTCCTGTGTGCTATAATGAGTCTCTGTGCGTGGGGGTGCATGTTTGGGGAAGAATACCGGCCTCGTGCCCTGCAGTCTGCACACAGTGGAGAGCTTTTGTTTTTCCATTTGAAGAGAGCGGGACGGAGGAGGTGTTGAATTTGACAGTAGTTAGTGCCATTAGCTCTTGTTATTGGAGGCAGCAGTCTAATAATTTCTAATTACCCCAAGGAGGTATTAGGAGTGTTAGGAAGCAAGGATAATTTCTTATTTACACGCCTCAAGCAGTGAGCACTCTTAAAGAACGGAGGGTAATGTGAAACAAAACAAATCAACATGCCAAACAGGGCTACAGCCTGGGGGGAGATAATGTTCATTATGCATTACGATAATTCATTTAGAAGGTTATCAATTTCAGAATAGAGGGGGCTGTTTTGACTAGTGGAAAAACACACATACATGCATGATTTCAAAGAAAGGAGATGAAAAAAGAAGGATACTATTCAGAATTGGCCTGGCTGCTCTATTTCTAAAGGCTTGTTGCAATTACAGTTTCCATGTTTCCAGGCAAATCATGTTTCTTAAATGCACCCAGTCTTTTCTGCATTCTATCCCTGGCATTGTTTTACTCACTCAACATACAGAAGCTTGATTTGCCTTTAATCAAAGCCACTTGGCTAAAGAATTTGCTTTTGATCCCATTTGTTCTAACTTAACCTAAACATAGTAATGCTCTTTTTAAAAAATAAATAAATAAAAAATACTGTAACTGCTGTTAAAGTGGCTTCAGCAATGTACTGGATATTGCATGTTCCATGAGTGCCATGTTTTGATTTCAGTGTCTTGACAACATATGTTCCCTCTCTCGTTTTTTTCAAACCCATCTTTCCTTGGACAGTGAAACGGTAATGAGTAAGGCTCCATTAGAACAATTGCAGGAAGCTTAGGAAAAGAAGAGTGGCAAACGACAGAGAAAGACAAAACGAATGCCTAGAGGTAGCCATCTCCACAATTCTACTCAGTCCATTCCAAGAGGAAAAAGAAACATATTAGAAGACTTTATTTAATGTTGATAGTGAAAAGAAAAGCACACAAAAATCTCCCTTTCTGAGGTTAGAACTGCATTGTTTGGGCCGAATGCTTACTCTCTGGGATGCAGTCCTCAGACAACTGCCTGTCTGGTGGAGACATCTGTGGAGGCTGACCCCCTGACCCCAAAAAAGAATGCTGTGAAGGTGGGGGAATGCTGACTTTACCCCTCACATGGCCCGGAGGACAGCCAAGCGGCGCATGAGAACAAACTCCGCAACTATTAAAAACTACACAAAGAAAGACAGAGGGAGAGAGAAAGAGAGAGAGGGAGATAACAATAAAGAAAAAGCTAGATCAGGCCAAAGCATATAGGACTGGTCTTTTTTTTCTGCCCCAAAGGCCTCGCTGCTACTGCTCCTCCTCGGACCCCATGAGATCGTTTTCATCCTTTATGAGTAAAGATGAGCCGGGTGGAGACGGAGAGCAGGAGAGGTTATGTAGCCGAAGAGCTCCGGTTTGGTGGGGAGCTGCTCCCTGCTACTATGGCCGCCCGCTATTCAGTGCACCTGCCATTGTGTGGGCATCCATCCAGCTCCATTGTTGTAACAGAAAATGAGTCGTGCTCCCTGTGGCTCTGGAGGCATGCAGGAGCAGTTACGGCCACCGCTGCTCTCATTCCCACAATCCACCACATCTGTACTCCTCTTCCTCCTGATTTTATACGCTATGTACATTTTGCTCACGAATGGTTATTCACTTTCAGATTCATGTTTGTCAATCTGTCTGCCTGTCTGTCTCTCTGTCTGGATAAGCGAACATTCAGAGCTACTCTCTCTGCCCATGAGCTTCAGGCGACTGCCTCAGCTTCTACTTCTGAGGTCTGATGGGAAGGGAAAAATTGGAAAGTCAATAATGAGGGCCAGAAAAAGAAAGAAAGATCCAGAGAATATACACAAAAGAAGGGGAAAAAAGACTAAAGCAAAGAATATAATGGTCTTGAAGAGGCATAATGGTGGTGAGGAATTGCATCAGATGTTTTCAGTCCAAGCTAGTACTTTAAAGGCGCTTGATAATGTCGTCATTAAGAACGTGCCACATTATAATGATATCTTGAGGAACAGGTTCAAGATATTATAGCCAATTCGCTATAAGTTACAGTGCCAAAGCACACTTATGATGTGACTGTCATCATCTACTACACCATTTTTCAACACAGACATTTTCTTCCTGGGTTCTCCAAGTCTTAATGTCAGGCAGCTAATTAAGGAAACATGCGAGTAATGTGTGGGATAATTCATTTGGGCAGGTCAAGGTATTCGAGTGGCAATAATTGGAGCCCTGGACTTCCAAACTCTTATTTCTCACTGTGGTAATAAGCACCTCGCCATCTCAGCTATGGCCCGAGTGCAATTTTTACTGTCAAGAGCTTTCAAGGCTCTAAAGTCAGACAGAGTGCCAGCACTGGACTGTAATAAAATGACCTGCTGATCTTACCTTACGGACTATAGATGCTAGGAGCTCATCAAAAGCTGGCAGCTGCCTCCATTAACAGGGGAAAATTGTCTCATGTCAAGGCATTAAGCCAGCCGTAAATGGTTCTGCGACGATATTTCCATCTTAATTAATTAATTTACAGTTGAAATTTCTGTTATGTTCTACTGGCATTTAAGCATTCCTGAGAGCAGTGAGGGAATTCTGGAGAGGGTTTTCCTTTTAAGTTGGAAGAGAATAAAAAGAGTGCATGCTTTTTTTTTTGGAAATGATAATTACAGTCAGGAATGTCTGTGGGGAGGACAGCAGGCCATGGTTATTGACTTGTAAAGGAGCCGGTAGGTGAGTCTTGACAAGACGCGAGCAGGCCCGAATCTTGTAAAGAAGTATCTGATTTCTCTGCTAGTTGGGTCCCTAGAGAGGCTACCGTGCTCTATCTGCCTGTGTTCATCGTGGGCTCGCTGCTATATGGTTAAAAAAAAAGGGGGCAGATAAAAAAGAATGCAGAGTGACTTTTTCGTGAGAGAAGTGTTCTTTGCTTCTGCAAGGTACATTGGGGTGAAGTGGGGAAAGTCACTGTATTTCCGTTTATGTGTGTGTGAGAGCAACAAAGGTCAAGTGGCAAAGAGAAGCAAGTCAGCAAGAGGGAAGACAAAAGTGGTGATCAGCTAACATGGCTGCTCGCAGGCCTGACTAATTCATGAAGGCAAACTGTGCAAGAGAGGCAGGTGGAATTGGAAGAAGTTTATACTGACTCTAGTGAACAGGCACGGCCCTAACCCAGGGGGGTGACTCTTCTCGGTTTGAACTTTATCAGGGGCTACACTTAATCAATAAACTATTGGAAAAAGAATTAATTACTAAAGCAGAATAAAACAGCTGCATTTTAAACCGAGGATTCATCAATTCGGTAATCTCTCAGTTTCAACTCAGGTGCCAAGAGGATCATTCTGACTTCATGTAATGAGGAACTGTGGGAGTTTAGCTCCCCTGCAACACCCTTTTCTCAAACGCACATACACACACTCCCACCATGCTCTCTTTCTTTCCGCCAACCGTGCCTGATGGTTGAGGAATTCACAGTCGTCTTTCCCTCAGCTGTTTGTCATCACTGTCGAATCTCCTGACTGAGAGAGCCTCCTCTTCCCTGTTCTTGCCTCCATTTGGTGTCCCGTGGCTCCCACTCCCCCGCCTTCTCTTCTGCCACATTCCCTTCCTACCAAATTCCTGTCTTCCCAGGGATGGCGAAAGGGTATTAATGTGAAAGGCTCCGATGCTGGGGCCAATGAAGCGCGTTTTGTCCCTCTGAGGGAGAAGCGGACATTCCTGAACGCAGGGACAACCCCCCCCAACACGTCACCCCAGCAGGACCCACCTCTCTTCTGAACCCAGTGTAGTGAATTTCAAGGAGGGTTGAAAAAGGGTTATGGGTGATGAATTGGGTTTTTAGTGAGCTCATTAGGAAGCCAAACAGAGTTTAGCCGGTGGAGCGGAGTGGAGTGGGGCCGCAGCGCAGTAATCAGTTCTGCTCGCTTTGTTCCCTGCCTCCAGGACATTTTCAGAGCGAAACTTCATGGCAGTGAGCTGATGAGAGGGTCGACTGAACAGAGGTTACAATCTGATGGTTGACTTGTTGATTTATAAACCTTTTAATTCATTTACTCTCCTGTCTCTTTCGCCTTGCTTGTCCAAATGAGCAAGGCTAAAACCCTCGCCTCTGTGAGCACCTTCTTTGATGGCAACATCCAGCGTTGTGTGGTGGATTCTCTTTTAAAAACCACAACATTTATTATGTATTTGTTTTAGTTTGAAGTGTAATTGAGGGTAAAGAATCACTATAAACAATATTATCTGCTGGAGGGATGTGTTAAATCTGAGTGTTAGCACTGGAATGAGGGAGTCTCTCTCTCTCTCTCTCTCTCTTTCTCTCTCTCTCTCTATCTGCAGCTTCTCTCTCTTTTCTGAAGAGGACTTTGATATTCCCTTACCAGGAATTAATAAAGCCATATTGCCGTTAGCAGCCAAATCCACACTTCTTTTCTCTCCGCCTCTGTTTTCTTTCAAATCACACTCTCTCTTGCTCTCTCGCTGTCTTGGCTCTTGGTGTTTTTCACAGTTTTCCCCTCATCATTTGCACAGCATATGAATCCTGTTTTGGTGAGAATTTATGTAATTTGCTCTGCTAATTATTGCCGTAATTAACACTTTAATTACTGCAGTGTGAAACTGCTCTGCTCCGCAGGTCTCCGCCTCCACCAATAGTAAGAGCTCGAGACACAGGCAATCAGGCATGCAGGCTCAGTCGTTATTTGTTTTCCATAATAATGCAGCTATCAAAGTGTACAGGGACAGAAAGATATAGATGGAGAGAGAGAGAGAGAGAGAGAGAGAGAGAGAGAGCTGAGAGGCTGGGTGCACCTCGATAACCTCTGGGACCAATTAGTACAATTTGATTTAGAAAAAAACAGGGAGGAAGAGCTTGGGCTGTGTGCTTGGTTTAGGGAATGGAGAACGGGGTGGAGTTGTCAGAGAGTCAGTGAGTGTGAAATCTTTGGTCTAGACCCAAGGCCCTTCATTAGGCTCTGATCCCTGTCTCTGGAGCGAGAGGCAGTCATGGGCATCACAGCGCCTTTTAGTTCTCCCCAAAAGGAGTGTGAGAGGAGGTGGGGGTGTTGCTCTCTCATCCTCAGCAATTTATCCCTTTACAATTCATGAAAATTGGAGCCTGACATCTGCAACAGCCTGATTGTTTCTCAGTGTCTCCCTCTCACACATCTTTATTGCATTTCTTTGTCTTTTTTTTTTTTTTGACTCATCTAAATGAACTTTCCTGTTTCATTGGGATGTAGATGCACCCCCTCCTTTCCACATACACTTCTCAGCGCCTTAAACAGTACTGCTCAAGGCGACAGTGCATCCACTGCATGCACATATTTGCTCTCTCAGTCAGTACAGATCATTTGTGGCATCTTAAAATAAAACATTTAGTGTCATTTTAGTTTCCTTGCTGAACCCTTGTGGCAGTTGTGAGGACTTTTGCACTCAGAGGCTGGCAATTTAGGCACGCACACAGCACTCATCCAAATGAAAGGTTTTGTGACTTATGAAATTATCAGCAGTGCTGAGTGATTAACAGGCTAATGAGTGGCAGAAGGGAGGGGAAGAGGGGGGAAATGGAAAATCAGGGGCGCAATCAGAGGCCGGGAGCAGCCATTGTGGGCCTCTCAAAGGCCCTATTTATGATGTAATTAGATAATTGTTGTTACAGGTAGCAGGTTAATTACACTTGTAATTATCCAGCCCAGAGCCTTTGATAATATACATAGCTGGGCTTCCCCAAACATCAGGGTTATTGGCAGATGATTATCACTTTGAACTGATTGCGAGAAGGACACTACTTTCCCTATTCCTTCTTACTCTCTCTTATTCTTTCTCCCTATTGGGACGTTTAAAGAAAGGTAGGAGGGATTAATGTGGTGAAAAGGTAGGCACAAATGTGACCATGAGCTACACTGGCTCAGCTTTTCCTCTTGTCCTGGGTTTGTGATATTCTGTGCTGCAATGTCAGGGCAGTGCCTCAGTAGAGAGGTGATAGTTATCTACAGCATTCCTGGGATGTTCGAAAGCTATCTTTCTGATGGCAGGGCTGGGGGGCCTCTAGTATGTGTGTGTGCTCCAGTCCCTTCGAACACACTGCATCCTCCCAGTGCAAAAAGACATCTCATTAAACCTCTTATTCCACTTCATTTACGAGGAGGCCTAACTATGTGTTCTTCAGCACAAACAACCACAAATTAGTGCTGCAGTTGAAAAAAAACAATACACAGATAGAGATTAACGCTGAGAGAGGATGCAGCTGTGTGAAGGCAAGACAAGTTTGAGATGGGGGGAAGGGGGAGGGGGCGGTGTTACACTGAATTGCCTGTGTGGAGGGAAAGAAGAAAAAAAAGTTTCACAGAGCTGCTAATGACTTGCAGTGTCTCACTCCTAATTTGTTAGCACAGTGCAGTGTTTACCAAGCTGTTGTTTTACAGGCTAGCATGCACACTGCTGCTCGTGAAATAATTGCTATTGCCGGTCCTCTGGGATGATCCGATTCTGCACTCTGTATTCTCTTCACCTGAGCTGTTCTGAACTATGACCTGAACCAGCGAGCACAGTCAAATCCAGCCTTTAGAGAGTGCTAAACTGCCGATACAGCAGTGGACGAGTGTGTGTTTTGTGAGTGTGTGCCTGTGTGATGAGGCCTACTAGAGTGTGAATGGAAGTGCTCTGTGTCAGGACCATGTGGCCCGGGTGCAGGCGAGGGTCCCTGCGTGAATCCTGGGTAAATAAAAAAAAAGAGGAGGGGGGACAACTGACAAAGAAAGCAGAGCCCCTGCTACAGCCCACATTGGCAGCCATTTGGGCTCTTGAATGTGCTAAATGCTGCTTATGCCGACTGAAAGGTTCAGGAGAAAAGGAGGGAAAAAGAGGCTTAAAATCCCATTTTTTTTCTCTCCCTTTCTCGGAAAGGGAGCCTTGAAGAAGAATCGACCAAAGGGAGGAGGGAGCTGTAGGGGCAGTGCTGCAGGCTGAGGTGAGGAGATGGCGTAACAAGACAGGGCCTGCGTTGTTCCCTCTGCCTTTGAGGGCTTGAGGGTGAGCACTATGGCGTGGGTCACTGCTCTCTAGCATGCACCCCTCTGCTTTCCTGTTTAAACACTGACGCTGAGGCATCATGCAATATCCTTGTGATTTCCTGCTGAATATGGCGAAGTCTTCATGAACATGGCTGAGCAGCATAATCCAGTGGGTGGGGGGAAGCTTTAGCTGTAGTGGGTCCTAAATTAGTCACTTTAAGCACAGCCTCTGGAAGGCACTGCCTCCACATTTATGCTCCATTACCCTGAAACAAATGCCCAAGCCAAGCGAAACGCAAATCCACTGCTAAGTCACTCTGTGAGGACAAAGCTTGGCTTTTGAGAATATGAGCTAGATACACAGCATGTCGATAGCGTGAAGAAGTTTTACCATCCGTACCTAGTGCCAAAACATTGTTGACTTAAAACTCAAACTTTCATCTTTCAAAAAGTAAAAAACTACTTTTACATGTTGTTTGAATTTGGAAGCAAATCATTTTTGACATATTTGCATGACATGACCCAGAGTATTCCATGGCAGTTTGCCTTTAAAAGCTTCAGTGTACAGCACCCTTAGCGTCATCTCTGAGCACTAACCTTGGAACATACCATGCCCCCTAGCCATGTAGCCAACACAGTTATATCCGCAGGACTTATTTGTAGCATCCTGCAGACAAACAGTCTCTATACACTTCTCTTAGAATTCAGGACACACGTCACTGGCCACATGTCTGCTTGTATGTCCACAAGCAGACAACATCAGTGACAAAATCTCCTAAAATTCTGTTAATGTGAGAACATAATATTTACTGACATCCTAGACTTTTAGTGAGGCATAAATATGGGGGTAAAAGTGTAATAATCAGGTTTTAGTGATGACTTCACTGATTTGTTTGGAAATTGTGTTAATTGTGTTATAGGATCAGCTTTACTGTCCATGCATGCATGCTTACATCAGGGACACATTTTGTTGGGATGACACAAAGAGGGATGGAGTGAGGAGAAAGAGGGAATAAAGAAGGAGGGCAATAGGGCCTGGCTTTTTTCATCCTTCAAGGGCATTGCTTTTCCACAAGTGCCTGGGGCTACACTCCAGCACCTCTCCTCCCTGAGGCCTTTCGCCTGCCTCCTAATAGCCATCCCCATCTGTGTCACACAGGCAGATGATGGGATGCTTCCCCTTCCCTTTTTTCCACTCTCTCCCTCTCTCTCTGTCTCTCTTTTTTAGCAGATTGCACATCCACACAGGTTAAAATGCCAGAGTTGCCAGGGAACAGTCAGAAGCCATTAGTGTTTGGGACAATTTGCCCTGCAGCACTTCTTCTCTGGCTCATAAGAAAGGAGTGGGGGCGGATGTAAATCACCAACTCGCCTTTAGATGTAATGAGGGTGTGCAAGTTTGTCCTCCTTTCTTCCTTTCTTTCTTTCTTTCTTTCCTTCTTCTTTTTTTCATTCCCTTCATTCCTTCCTTCTTGGTTCACACATTTGTATTACCCGGACTACATGCAAACGTAAACTTGTTTCCACTTATACTTATAGCTGTAGCTGAGAAGCAGGCTGCTCACATTGTGTACAGTGTAGGAGCACAAGCATGCATGCATGCATGTGTGTGTGTGTGTGTGAGGGAGATAGAGAGTTGCTGAAAGCCTGGGAGTCTGATTTCACCCTGCTGGGGAGGCAGGCTGAGCCTACTGGAGCGGCCAGAGCTGGAGGGTAATGAAGTGACAGGTCAGTCTGTAAATACGCATGGGTTGGCCCGGCCCCGGTGAGGGGGAGGCTATCGCGTTGCAGTGAAAATGGAAACGTCAATAAAATTAATCTGCCGTCCTTTTGGCCAGGGCCACTCAGTCTCTCTGCGTCTGGACTCTACCGAAGTGGCCGTGTGGCCAACAGCAGGCGCAGCTTATGACACCACAACAGCAACACAAGTTTGTACTGCTACACCCAAACACGACACGTGTAAACCCCCCCTCAACCCTTCCACACACCCACACACCAACACACACACACATACACACAAGCTTCTCCCCTCCTTGGGTGATGTTATTATTATTGAAGTGGAGAGCAAACTGGAGAATTAGCACGCCGTCTGGGTCACATTTCTCAGGAAGCCACACACGGTCAGGCTGAGGCTACGGCTTGGCTCCAGTTTATTGTTTTAGGCTTTCCTGAACAAGGGCTTTTACTTAGCCTGGGATTTATGGCATTTGCTGCTAATGAATGCCCATTCTACAGTTACAACGCTCACAGACCCTGTCCACTATTCCCACATGTGTGGGTCTACAGTGGCAGTTTCTATAAGTCCGGGCAGAGAGCAGAGTCACCGCATGCCCTCTGTTTCACTCTTATGTGTGCCTTTGCACTAATGAAAGGGACACAGCACTCGGTAAAGAAGTAAAGGGGAAAGAGAGTGAAAAAGTAGAGGGGGAAAAGATGTAGAGAAGGGGGTCGTCTGCACTGTCCTTGTATTCTTCATGTATTTTGCATGTGATTACTCCTCCAGTCGGATCATTTTTCTTTCCTCCTGTTTAATGTTATTACTTCAAATATTTATGTGAGATTATGGCTTGTGTAGGTGCATGTGATTGATGTTTCCCCAAAAACAGGAAGACATACAAGTCTGGATTTGGAGAATGTCGGGGTCCTGCAATGCCTTAGTGGAGAAGTTTTACAGATACATAATTTAGATGCCCTCAAGGAAGGCTTTCAAGGCATTTTTGCCCGAGGGCAAGAAAAAATAACCACGGCTGCTAAAAGTAAATCATTTTTGCTAATGCACAGCTAATGGTGCAGAGGAGCAGGAAGAAGGCGAGGGCTTGGGATTAGAACTTGGGTTTAAAGGAAGCCAGCCTGCCTTGATATGCGCATGTTTCCTGCCCAAATCAAACGCTGACGGGCATTAATGCTGCACAAAGCTTCCATGCCCCTATCATGCAAATGAGCGGGCGGGAGGGGGAGGGACCAAGGGGAGATGGACTACACTCTATTATGTGCGTCCAAGTGCAACAATGAAACACTACTGCGCACTTCCCACTTACTATTCCTTAACTATTCCTAAAAAACAACACTCATGTCCACTGTTCATTTTGTTGGTATTTGTATCAGTATTAACTTTATAAGTTTATGTATAATGTTTATAAGTATGTTTGACGCATGTAAATATATCCTAATTAATGGCATGAGCTCCAGTCTTGGAACAGCAGCTTTTAAAATCCTTTTCTTGCCTTCTGTTTAATCGTTCTGTTGACGGTTCAGGATTTTATTTGGATCGAAGCAAAAATAAGATTCAATAACCTCCCATCCATGATTGAGGTTACATTACAAAAAGTACATGAGGCTGTAGGAGATTATGTTCCGTTTCTAAAGAGCTCTCATTTTGACCAGGAGACGGCTTAGACAACAGCGTGGCCTCGCCTGGTACAGGTGACGATGATGACCCAGACAAAGATAAAAAGCGGCAGAAAAAACGTGGCATCTTCCCCAAGGTGGCTACCAACATCATGCGAGCATGGCTCTTCCAGCACCTCACAGTAAGTGTACTTTTACTTGCTTTCTTTTGCACCCTTATACATGATAACACACTTCCAATAATACACACAGACCACATTCATAAACAGAATGTCTGTATACTCACCTGAATGCGCACAAATCAAAGTCAGATTGACTTACATTTACATTGATTTATATTGGCATTTTACTGGGGTCAACCCAATCAGCTGCTTGCTTTCCCCTGTTGAAAATGGACTTAAACCACTAAGACATGTAGCCTGAGCTTGCGCAACACTCTCCACATTCTTCCCCTTCAACCACAAAGAGGCTTCCTAAAACCACAACAATTTTCTAGTATCTCATTACCTTTCACTCCAAAATCTGTGGCTGACAAGAACGAAATACTCATTATAGTTATTATCTGTAAAGAATTAAACAACCCTTTTGTTTATTCATCTTTACTATACATTTCTGTCACACTGCTCAGTGCAGGAATCACACTTAAATATTTAAAGGATGCATTATAGAAATTGTGTACTGTGATTAAGGAGGGCATATGAGATCCTGACTGGTGTTTGGTGTGTCTTTGTGTGTGGGTTGCCTGGGTAAGCTGGGTAAGAGCAGGCCAGAGGGGGCCAGGCTGGTGGGGGTGAGTGAGGGGCCAGAGGCGGTCATGTTCCGTTGCCCTCTCTGATGTCAGGACATGATCGGAGACTAGAAGCTGTATTGATCTGGACCCAGAAGGTCAGGTTACATGCAACTCTGTTCCTGAGCACGTAGCTACATAAGGGGCTATGCAGGAAGTTGAGCCATGTGTGTCTGTCAGTTTGTCTGTGTGTGCATATGAAGACAGTGGCCTTATGCCCTGTGATCTGTATGCGTCACAAGGTCACATGCCCTTTGTGGCCATGCTGGCTGTAGCACCCCCAATGCAGAAGCGTTAACCCCAGCCCTGATTACCTAAGCAAAGCCCAAATAATGAGGTCCTGCAAATGCAGCCTAATTGAAAGGCCTGTAAATCCATTACATATTGGTCAGGGATAATCATGAGCTGTTTAATCACTTTCCCTATTCAGGAGCAGTGAAGCTTCAACAGCCGAGCCCTGAACCTTGCCATGTGCTTATTATTCCCATCATTATCAAAATGACTTCACAGCTGTTCATGGCTACATCTCCTCCGCTGGAAATTTTCAGCAAATCAGTAAAACATGTTTCATTTGAGAATGAGTGTTAGGGAGAGATAACATCACAGGCGTTACTTTTTCTTTATTCGCTCTCTAGCTTCTTCAAGCTTGACGTTGGTTGACGAGTGGGAAGAAAAATTTAGGGGCCTCCTTTGAGCCACCTACCACGGTGTTTTTTTTTTTTTTTATACACACGCCTCCTGGTTAATTTACTTGGCTCACACCAGGCAGAAATTTCTTGCTTTATTGAGGGATCATTAGGCGTCTTTCCTGGCGACTCAAGGAATGCCTATTGTAGGCTTCTCTTAGCTACTGCGATTGCACTGCAAAATGAATGCTGATTCATGGAGAGCTATACAGCCTTTTCCACCAATTTTCTTTAGAATTGTTTTAAAATAGTGAATGAGAAGAGGGAGAGAGAGAGACAAAAAGAAGAAAGGGAGAGAGAGAATAAAGCCCGATAGATTAAGCCTCTGAGTATTTTTTTTTTTAATTCATGGAAGTACAGCTTTCAAGACCCCATTTTCCTCTTCCTTTGGTAGCTCTCTTGCTTCTTACATGTTTTCTCCCATCTTTTTTGGATTCTTTTGTGAAAACCCCTGGTTGGACTTGTACAAGCAATAATCCTTTCCTTTTAACCTACCTTTATAGTTTTTTCCTGTGGAAAAAAAAAGACCTAATTGAATTATCCCCTACTACTCACTACAGCCTCTATACAATTCCTCACTTGGTCACACACACATACGCATACCACACACTAGCACATCCAACTCTTTTACTTTTTACTTTAATTTGTTAAGCAAATGTATTTCCTATTTCAGGATGCGTTTGTGCTAGAGAGAATTCTTGGGGACTTTGGCCCCTGAATGGCCTATTGGGGCATTCTGGCATTCAGGCATTCATTAGAGAGGGCAGAATGAAAGGAGTAGGGTTGTATTTTCTCAAATGCTCAGGCCAGCATGGAGCTACTCTTCCATGAGCTCCAGGGGTCTCTCTACATATGTTCTCAACATCCAGCCATTGTCACCTTTTCTGAAAAGCTCAAAAGGACAGCCCCCCTGCCCGTGCGCGGAAAAACAACACAGGCCAACAGTAACAATTGTTGGCTTTTGGATTCAGTATAACAAAATCGATGGCCCTCCCCTCTCCTGCCTCCCCTGCACACTTTGACCCCACACTTTCATGGGAGAAATCTCACTGAGCTTTTCGCCATTACAATTGTCTCTGCTTAAAAGGACCGCTTCAATTGGCACCCACCAACAGCTTCCTAGGGGATGGGAAAGATGCCTGGTCCCACACCATCCTCTATGAAGAATGCAAGACCGAAATGTGTTTGTGTTAGTTTAATGCACTCTCATACAGCATGCAGTAGCACACAAACCAGCATCTTTTAGCAGACTGGAGCAGAGATCAGTTGGTGTAAACTGGCCTTGCACACTCAGTGGCTGTCTGTCTTTTCTCCCAGCTTTTCTGGATGTTTTCCAGTACCATTAGGAAAGGGGAAATCCCAGTGTGTTGCTATAAGCTTTCTCATAGTGCAGCAAGCTTATGTTATCACGAAGGTAAACTTCTCAGCAGGGTAGATTCCACTGCTAGGTTTTACGTGCTAGAAGAAAGGAAGACCTTGGGAAAAAAGAGGATATGCAATAAGGAATGTCTACTAGATTTGACAAAAAGTGTGAGGGCACTTTGTAGCAGAAAATTACTCTCTCAATTCTCTCAGCTTGTTGGTGCCCCATCCTCCCTCCTCTAGAGCAGCCCTCGCGCCCCTGCAAAGACAAGGGTCGGCCTTGCAATAAAAACAGGAAGCACTCAGATACAAAGATACCACTCCAGGCCTGGCCTGTCTTTTCACTAACGTAAACCTTCAAACACCAGTGAATATAAATAGGCCCCTTTGAGCAGGCTAGGAACAAGGCTGAGTGGATTTCTACAAGGGTCGTGTCTAGAGTTGGTCAGATGGTGGAATGGTAGCATGCTCTCTTTCTCAGTCTTTCTCTGAGATCAAGCCTCTCAGGTTCTGTGCCATTCTGCCTCCTGACTGGCCTGATTGGGAAGTGCTGCTAAGCTGAAAAGCCAGGTGTATTGCTCCCCTGGGGTCACTGAAAGAGATGTGATAGATCCCATGACCATTTTGGAGGTCTGTGGGAGAACCTAATAGCACATTAGCACGTCTTTATATGGGCTTATGTTATAAGGTTCATTTTCAGCCTGTAACTTCCATCTTATGGTGTGAGGGTTCATAGCAGCCACTGATCATCTATACTGAAAGGCTATTTGAGAATGAATTATTGATTGTTTCAACATGAGTTTTTATACATAGATTATTAGAATACATTAGACAAACTATAGTTTTGGGAAGTTTGTTGGTTAGTATGCTGTTGTTAAAATGGGTTTTAAAAAAACATCCATGAGGACATTAATCTCACTATTACCTGATCATGGACACACAGGGCTACAGCATTCACAGCCCCCTAAGGAACAGTAATTGCCATAGTAACCCAGTATCACCTCCAGGTCACTCCCTTAGAGACGTGATTTTAAAACCCTTTGGAAAATGAACCGATAAACAAATAAACAGGTTAAGTCAATAATGCACGTGTCCAAGTCTGCTAAGAATGTTTGTCCCAGAGGACAGTAGCAAACTAACCAGTTATGTTCTTTCCGTGCCTTTCTAAATATTCCTAATCCAGATGTATAGTTCTATCTTTCTGATGTTAAACTGCTGCAGCACATCTGCTAACATTTTGAAAGATTGGGTGCATGTGCAGATACACACATGCACGTACACACGCACAAACACTTACATGGATGTTCTATTCCTTTCCACTTTTAAACGAGCACATTCCTCCTTCATCACGTTTGTTTCAACATGTCAATGCAGCCGTGCTGTGAGAGCTAATACTTTGGCCATTCATAAGACGCGATTTCATTTAGAGCCTGGTTAGTGCTTGTTTTGTGTTCAGCTAGAGGTGGGGTGAGGTGGCCATTGAGGTGCCATGGGGTCAGAGGGGTGCAGGGGCTCAAGGAGGCCCACACACTAATCTGTCATGTGCTCGTTTGCTCCCAAACCCAGAAGTCAGCTCTCCAGTCACCAGTGCAACCCAGGCAACAGTTTGGTTCAGCGCCAAAGTTGCGTGTGTGTGTGTGTGTGTGTGTGTGTGTGTGTGTGTGCGCGTGCATGTGTGTATGCACATCCATGTGGCTGTTTATGTTTGTGGCATTCTACCAGGAATCCTAATTATATACATATATGTGTTTATGGGTTGCTTATGAGAAAAGCTAATTGTCAGCAGGGGTTGCAGTGTAGCTGTGTTTTTGAAGTTGCTGAAGTAGGAGTAATTACCAAAGGGGCAGCTCTGGCCTGTGCTTTTGTCAGAAAGTGTGTTCTAGTGCGGACTGCTCAATAGACCCATAACGATGATGCAAGTCATCCCTGTCTGCCATCTGTTCTCTGATTCTCTTGTTCTCACATAGAGCCATAAACCTGGGGGGTCATGACTAGTCTGACTGTTAAACACACGCTCTTTTATGAATTGAAGAGCCATGACAATCAAAACATGGGCTTTGCACATGCAGTATGAATTATGGAAAACATTTGTTTTTTAGACATGTGCTGTCTGTCGTTTTTGGCTTTAAACAAGAGAGGAGATCAATTTCATTACAAGTGAAAAGAAAACTGAGTTTTAAAACATTATCAAGATTCTAGGTCTTCTGTGGACTCTATAATTATAAGAAAAGCCACACCAGTCTCTGCATTCCATGTCAACAGCCTTAATGTTAATTCCTGGCTCTGTGTGTCTCAGTGACAAAGCCTTGTTTACAGTACACCTATCATAAGCCTCCAGCAGCTCCAAGTGTTACAACAGCATTAGAGGAGAGGCGTTGCAGAGGAATTGTTTCTCACTAAAAGATCAAATCTGTTGACTTTGCATTCTAATCCTGCTGTCATAGTCTCTCTTTAAAGGGTTGATGCCTCTGTGGGACTCTAACATGCTAAAACATCCCTAAGTGTAGTTAAGTGAAGAGAGTGAAACAAAACGACTAGTTCCTCATGTCTGAGACTCATTGGAATATGTGGAATTATTAGATTTTTTTTCTTTATATATGTACACATTTTTTTTCTTGCTGTAAGAGACCAGGTTATGTTTCAATGTATTTGCATGTGTAATTTGCAGCTAGTAGTTACTTTGCTCTCTGTAATTTCTCCACTCTTTCTGGTCCTTATTTAATGAATGAGCAAAAATGAGAAGTTTCACTAGAGGATAGAAGCTGTTCACAGTGTGATTGAGGTTTCACAGATTTCAGCCCAGTAGCTAAGCAGAGAATAAGCCAATGTGTTTAAACTCTCAATGCTTCACTCCCAGATGATAGTGCTGGATGTTAAAATGCAGCAGCGCTAGTTTTTCTTTTTACCATGCTTGGCTAGTGAAGCGTGCCACAGGGGCCGCATAGATGGGCGATTTGGCATTCAGAGGTGACTGCACCTCCTCTGACCTGAAGAGAAGCCAAACGGAGCAGAGAGCATGCAGAGCATTGCAGTCAGATTTATAAACTCCAGACCCCAAAAGAGACTCCTCCTACAGCCCACGCTTCAGCAGCAGGAGGCCCCAAACGTTCAACCCTCAGTCAACCATCCACAGCAATAACACTAGTGTGCACACTATGAAAAAGACCTGGCCCTCTACTTCTCCAAACACCACAGTGATGTAATGGGCCGTGGGGGCAAGATGAGATAAACACTCGTGTGTAAAAAGCTAAAGCTGACTGAAGACTTCAGGGGCTAGATGCGTATGTTCTTTACCATGCCATTTTTTAAAATGTGGATTTCTCCCTCATGGCTAAATGGGGAACATGGTGGAGTTTAAAACCTCCTTCCTCTCCCCTAGTCCCGCTCCGTTCCACCAGTCAGTGCCAGAGGTGTTAGCAGGGCTGGACCCTGGCAGGTCACGAGCAGGCTGTGGCATTAATCAGCATGGTGGCTCTGGATCTGAGGAGGGTCCTGGGAGATGGCTTTATGTGCTGCAGGCCTCTATACAGCTCCTTTGATATTCAGCTCACACCAGGAGAAGGGAAATGCATGGGGAAAAGAAAAAGCACAAACATGGAAATAGCAAAAAGCAGGCAAAAAAGAAGCAAAGAGGGGGTGTTGCGAAAGGGGAGTGGGATTGTAATCAAAAACCGTCTCAGTTTGTCTGTTTGGTTTGCCATGGGACCCTCAAAACCTACTGCTGCCATTTTGTGTTGTTAGTTTTCAACCCTCTTTCTTTGCTGTTGTTGTTTTGGCTTTTGCTGATTAGCACTGAGAATGTGAAGTCACAGTGTTGGGTACCATTTTGGTAGTATTAGTCATCTGACTAACTTAGCTTAGCTAGTAAGATAAGCTTAGCCAGCTTAGCTAGTAGAGTTTTCAAATAAATTGAGTTTTTAGTCATCGTGAGGAGCTATTGCCATGTTATAAACCGCCACAGCAGCACTTATAACAGCCATGGTAAGAAAAATCTACAACTGACTGCACAAACTACGGAAGCAAAGTTTCAGCGTTTATGTAATATAACAATGTTTTTTAAACTTTACTGGCATTTTTCGACTTTCGGTGGCTATGACGGGAATACACAGTTTCCTATAGCCTGTAATGACTGACCTATTTCAAATCCACCAAACATAATATTTCATATGATATTCTGATTTGTTTGCTAAAAACATTCTATTTAACATTTCATTTCATTTTAACTCAATGGAAAGTGAGCTTGCATGCTGGTGTGGATGCTTAATTAGCCAAGGCAAAAAAAATAAATAAATTCCACACCTCGTGTCATTTGCATCTCTAATGTTTCCCCACCCACAATTTTTGAAGCTGCCGCTCAAAATGTGCCCACACCCCCTGCACCACATGGCATTACCCTGCGTGAATACCTGAGAATCCATGTGATGTTTTGGCACTGGTATTCACAAGTACTGCTATTGGCAAGTGCATACCACACCTTCCATGGTAGTTGTAATTCGTGGAAGCATCTATGGCTACACAGAGAAGCACATATCACAGGCTGTCCATTATCAAAAGGAATCGCATGTAGGGTACAAGGAATATGGCACAAAAAAGGGTAAATGCAAATCTTAACTACAGCAAGCTTTGGCTCCAGATGTGAATCTTGTGCGAATATTGATCATTGTGTGCTAGTCCCTATATCCCCAGGGATTCCAAGGTTCACACACAAAAGCTTGCTTTAAAGCTCACAAACCAAGCTGCTACATTGATTAAGATAAAGAGGCCTGGCGCGATGTGGCACGCTTTTGCAGCCAGAACCACCTCCCTGCTTCTCCTCCTCTTCCTCCTCTTCTTCCAAGAAGTACAAGAAAAGGGGGGAAACCTATAATTATCCACACTTTTACGAATGCCCCTAAATGTTCATTATTTAAAACCAGCAGCAATTACAAGTTCAAAGGGGTTTAGAGGGCCAGCAACCCGCATAATCACCAGCAAATGAAGTGCAGCTCATTCGTCACAGCAGAGTGCACTGGCAGGGGTGAATCATACACATAGTGACAGCAGTGATTTCCACACAGGCACAAAATCTCTGCCACCTCAGGGCTACAGCGTGTTCTATCCCTGCCTGCAATCCTCTTAGGCATGCTGCATTGTGTCTGTCGCCCTCCAAGCTACCCTCCCTGCATGAAAAACATATCAAACTTCACCCTGCTTATTCCTACAATCATCTGCTTGTTGTCCCTGTGTTGGTGGATGCCAGGCCGCCCACCAGCTTCTCTAGATATCTTCAAAATGTCTTCCACTGCTCTTTTTCTCCCAGACATTCATCTTAGTTTTTCACCTCTAGTGTGCCCGAACCTTATGCCCCTGGATGTTTCATTGTGTGTTAAATTTGCTATGAGGTTTAATTCCACCCAGGTACATCTCTGTTACCTTTGTGGATGGGTCATAGTGGTTAATCCTGTCTTCAGGTGCCTGCTTAGCACATTGAGATGAAGTCTCAGAGAAGCAGCAGTTAGCTCCAGTTACAGCACACCCTGAGTGAAGGTCACTATGTACAAATCTCTGTATGAAAACACACCTCACCTACTCCACAACAGACCCAGGTGGTGGGCTTTTCTTTTTTCTGCCTCTCTGTCACTGTAAAGTCTCTCTATCTTTCTCATATCCTGCCTCTCATATCCTCTTTCCCTCTCTTGTGCTATCTCTCCCCCATTTTCCCTTTCCCCGCGTTCTCTGCCCTCTCCAAATCCCTATCTCTCTCTTTCCCTGGCTATCTATCTGTCCTTCAGCCTTGCTTCATTACTGTAGGTCACCTTTCCTTCCCTGCCCTGTCTTTGTGTCCTACTCCCAGATCAGCTGAACTCTTGTTCACATTAGGGATCCTTGATAAAATCTCCATGGGGACTTGCTCCAGTTCTCCCACTGTTTCCGGCCTGCTGCTCACATTGTGCTGCTCGCTCGCATGGGGCATATTTGCGTCTCCCCTGAATTCAATGTGTTGTTTCCATCTCTTCCTTTGCCTCAGTGATGCGCTGAAAATGCTGGATGACTCATTTTTCACTGAGAGGAAACTCCTCTGAGAAGGCAAGAGTTTGCTGTTTCATTAAGTCCCCCATCCAGGCAGACATGTGCATTCAACAGAGCCCATGTTTGCCCATGCAAGTGTGTGTATTAGAATGGAATCCATTGAGAGATTAATGGCCTACTGCCTCTATACCATTGATTATCTCCACGCCATTTTCCCTCTTCCTCCACAGATATTAAAAAGTAATGAAGCCTATGGAGAGAAAAAGGAAGGCAAGCCTTCACGCATCATTTTAAGTTATTTGGACTCAAACCGAGAGGGATCTCTTTAAGGCACAGTTTGAGTGGAATTAAGTAAATAAATGTGGGGAGTGACATTGGAGAAACGTGCTGTGAGTGGGAAAGATGTGTGTTTAAGCAAAGACAACCTCTGACACATAGAACAAGCTTTGCAGATGTTAACAATTCTTCCTCGTAGCATTCCTAGTGTTGAAACCTGCTTGTAATTGCTATAATAGATGTGGTAACCACTGACAGTAATGGAATTGTGGAGAACCCATCTCAAGCCCCCAGAATTAGAGTGATCTGCAAAGCCGCTTCAAGATGTCTGCCGTATGTCTTTAACCACAACAGCCAAATGCACTCCATCCTGGCTTTCTTGGCTCAGGCCCCCTCATTGGTTTGCCCAAGGGGTGACTGGACCCATTGTCCTCTGTGTTCTACAGCCATGCTAACCACCTCCACCCCAGGCCCCAGACTGGTCAGGAAGACTTAAAGTTCCCCTCCATAGTGGCCCTGGTGTAAGGCAGCAGGGTTCGCTCACAAAAATGACTTCCTGAGACATTAATGTCAATCAGCAGATTGAATGGGCTTCCCAGTCCTGGCCATTGAGACAGTCTAAAATCTGAAGGTAAATTTGAAGTGTGTTATTGTAAACCTGATGGGAATTTTTTTTGCCTTGCTCAAACTTTGGCATTGGATAATGACTTTTTTTTTTTCTCAAAAAGAAAGCAAGCCTTCATGCCTTCACAATGGAGCTGCACTATCAATAGTGCAAGCATTACTGGAGCACTTTCTACGCCATTATAGTAGTATGGACTCTGATTACTGCTGATCAAAGTCTACTGTACTTTCCCTTGCTTGATTGCATTGTGAAACATTAGTGGAGGCAATGGCTGGGTGACGGAGTGTGAAATGTAAGTGCATTAAAAAATTCAACAACAGCTGTCTTACACCTCACATCAGACTGATGCAGTAGTGAAGGGCCTTGGGTTACGAGTTAGAGGTTGTGTTACATTCCTGATGAGGGAAGGAGCAGTGGTGGTGATGGGGGTTGCTGAATAAGTTGTTGAAAAGAACACAGATGCTTGTCAACAGTTTCTGAGCCAGGGAGTCATCAGAGTGCATTTTAGCCCTAGAGGTTAATAGCCTTCCCCTGTATTCCTAACCTGCTATAGTCCAGAAGACCTCTGCACTCTCAGGCCTAGATTCTCTGCTGTGGATGAAGCACCAAGCCTGAGCTGAGGGTCTCCTGTTTGTGGCTTGGGTCAGTCCAAAAAGCTCTTAGTGGATCTCTAAATCTCCCTTTATCTTCCCTTCTAAGACAGCGTGTGAGCTTTGTGAGTAGTGGCTATGTTTGGATTACTTGAGCTCCCTTTGATGCCTCAGTATGAGGTATAAGGAAGAGGTAGGCTGCAATTTCTGGGAAATTTACTAGATTTAAGGCTGAAATGTGTTTATTAACTTTATCAGAGGGCAGTGTAATGTAAATCATTAATTAAAGAAAGTGGATTTTATGAATCTTGTATGTATGTGTGAGAGAGATTTCAGTGTGCTTTGCGGAGCGTTACACAGATGAGAGTGAGACTCTCTGTCAGGTCCCTGGACTGCTGCCTGATAGGCGCTAACATGCGTTGCTGATCGGGTTAGTGGGAGACAGGAACGTTTGTGGCTTCCAGGCTTTTTTCACGTTTCATTAGTTAGAAAAACTGTCGGCAAGAAAAAAAGGTCAGCCACGTTTCTGATTCAGCCCCCGCAACAGTCCCATCCCCCTCCCCTCTCTTCCTCTAATAAGTGGTAAGCTGAGCAAGCTGATGGTCATCCTCCCATGGGGCCGTTGGGCAGTTGCCAGCTTCCTGTCTGCTTTGTCAGTGGATAAAACCAGTAACAAACGAGGAGTCTATAGCCAATCCAACCGACCAGGTCAGGGGTCAGAAGGCCTAGGGGCAGGATTGTGCAGAAGAGCACTACAGGCTAAAGGGGCTACTGGAATGCTCTTAAAAGAGGCTGACATGGCATTGCTTAAATCCCTCCAGTCCTCTATCTGCCCTGTGCCTCTAAGAGCCAGTTAAACTCCTCTTCCATCTCAACTCTGAAACATGGAGATTGTTGAAGCCTCCAAGGCACTTCAATTAAGAGCAAATACACTGCCTGGATGCTCAAGAATTGCAGGATTTTTTGCAGGATGTAAAGCTGACACAGAAGGTGAGCATTTGTGAAAGGTCCGCATGGCGTTCCTGAATGCAGCATATCACAGGTATGACTAAAGGATTGCGGTTTGGTTCAACTCTGTCTGTCATCAAGAAGTGTTCCTGCAAATGCTAATGGAGTGGCCTTTAGCTATGTGTAGTTTTTCTTTTCTGTTTCTGCTGGCTCAAGTGTCTGTGCTTTCACAAGGATGAGAGTATGTGTGTGTGAGTGGAGGGGTTTGGCCTCTCTGCTGAGATGTTGTTTAGTCCTCTCTCAAAGCTGGCTAAATGGACACCATGCTTGACTTCTACACTTTTAGCATCATTAACCTACAGGAAGTGGCCCCTGCAGCTGTTTGCAGCCTGCCCCACATTCCCAGCTAATGGCTAAATGTTGGGCTTACTCTTCTGAGAGTTTTGACCTTAAACCGAGTTTGACATCACAGATTTGCTCTTGTTCTTTTGACATTATGCTCTAGCCTTAAAGGTTTTTGTTTGTCCTGCTGGTGTTCCAGCGGAAATATGCTAAGTTTAGCTATTTTAGGTTAATCTCCCTAAACAAATCTCTTCCTCGGAAAAAAGGAGCTGTGTTGTCTATGTAAATACTCCTTCACTTTAGATTTGTACTTCAAAAAAAAGTGCCACGTCTAGAAGCGAGCTTTGTGGACAATACACATGACATTTTTCTGTCTATAGATAAGCCTTTACTATAGTCATAGATCAGACCCTTGCCCCATTCCAGTCTCAAGCTCAAAACAAAGCAGCGCCACAATGAGAAGTAAACCTTGAGAGCAACTGCACAATCCTGAGACCCTCTCAGACATGGGGATGGCTGACTAAAGGACTCTGGGTTCTGTGATTAGGATGATTAGTGTTGTTGTTGTTTTTTTGTTTTTTTCAACAACTGAATTATGCTATATAGGAGAATCCAGTTCTTTTCAGTGTTCACAAGTGAACAATAACCCCCTTTTCTTTCAGTAGTGCAAGCAATGTATATGAAAGAATGAAAGAATAGTCTTGGAGCCTTGGGGATTTTGGAACTGGGGAGATTGGGATTGTGCTGAAGCAGTAGTTGGGGTAGTTAGATGCCTAATGGTCTAATGCCTGTGCCATGAGGAATCTCGAGTCTGTTGCTTATTGGTGCCATCCAGACCGATAAAGTCATTACAGAGTCTGGTAAAACAGAACAGGGGACATTGCTCAAGGGAGGGGGGTGTTTGGTGGGGGTTGGGTATGTCTTGAGCTGTTCATAGAGACCAAATGTCTACATAATGAGGAATACAAGAACATTTTGACATTGTAGAGACATTTGGAAGATACCTTAACAAAATGACAAAATTATATTACGACACTATGTGTTATGTATGAGAGAGAAAATATTAGGGTTCTCAGAAAGTGAGGGATGTGAAACACTACATATATATGAATACGTAATTTGTATTGCCAAGTCCTTAGCAGGGCCAATGTCTTCTGCTAAGGTCTGTCTATTCCATTTGTTACTTTACAATGTGTGCTCAGGCCATTAAATTGGTGTTGATGTTTAAGCACTAGACTAGCCTAATTTGGCTTCAAGCATGAATAATCACTTTATGACAGGCAATAGTGACAAGTGGCTGGACTTTGCCATGCTTCCTGACCGAGCCATGGGCTTCTCCCTTTCACTTTTACACCCCTGGCCTGGGATTGACCGCAGTGTCCGACAATGGACAGCCCTCAGCTGTTATCCCATTACTGCTCCAATAAACAGTCGTGAGCCCCTACTTCAAAAGGATATGTGAATGAAGATAACAATGAGAGCCTTTGATAAGCCCATTGTCAAGAGTTTCTGCAACTGAGTTTTGGTCTGATGGGTCTTGAGAGTAAGGCAGCACGAGTAAGCATTTACCTGAACAAAGTGAGACACCTAGCTCTAATGAACTAGGTTAAACCTGTAGTGTGTAGGATGAGTCTAGGAGAGAGGACTGAATTGGGTTGAATGGGTCGAATCCAGTGGCTGAATGGATGAGAGGCAGATTCAACCTCTCTTCTTCCTCCTTATCCCTCTCTCCCCTGCAAGGACATGCAGATCAGGTTGCTCCCCTTGAAAGGGCTGGCCGGCCATGGTGAAAAGGGAAGCCACGAACTTGATCTGATGATTAAACAGCCTCATCACTATGGCTGCAGGCCATGGCGCAAGTTGGCAGCGAGAGAAACAAAGAGGGGCTTTTGTCCCCAAGTCATAAGGTCCTCCCTCATCCCTACTATTACTGCTGCACCCCGCCCTCCACATGCATGCACACACACACACACACACACACACACACACACACACACACACACACACACACACAGAACGTCTCGAGTGTGGATTAGGCTGCATAGAGGCTATAGAGTATATGAGATGCTCAGTTTGTGAGCGGCTGATTTGTGCATGCTCTTAGTAATACGGCTTGTTAATTTTCAGATTCTTTAGTGAAAAATCAATATCAAAGTGGAAGAAGCCCAGTTCACTTAATAACTTTGGATTTGAGGGCAGCCCTTGCTATGAACCAAAGTTAAAGACTAAACATTCTAGTAACTGTCCGCCGAGTGTTTCTTGGCACTGAGCACTGTGCGTGTGTATGTTGCCCTCAGATAGCCTTGGGAAAGAGTGTGGGAGTGATTGCTTTTTAGCCCTAATGCATGTTTGCCCTCAGCAGCCCTGTTCTAGGACATCCTCAGGGGCTGACTCACCCCTCCCTATTACCCCTCCCCATCATGCCAGGCGATTTGCTCTTTTTGCAAGGCAACAGTTTGCTTGGCAAGCGAACTGATAGCCAAAGTTGTTGGAGAACCTTGCACGTCTTCAGTGAACATAAATTAACAATGTTGAGCAAAACAGGGCACTGGCACAGAGCCAGCATTGCAGGATAGGAGTGGAGACAGTGATTGTTGAAGGGTCATAGCTACGGAGAGAGCAAAAGAAATAAAGACAGGGAGAGAGAGACTGAGACAGAGGCTGTCTGCCATCTCTGTGTGGCTTCTGATACGCAGGAAGCCCTTAGATAACCATTTTATTTCAAAAGAAATAGAAAGTGTAGTGGCACTACACCATGCGGTCCATCCCAATGCAGAAACCCAGGGAAGTGTATTTGTGTATGACGACCATGAAAGATCATGATACAAATTCTGGGACACACATTCTGGTTTTGTGTATGTATGCGATAGCTCATTCTATGTGTGTGTGTGTGTGTGTGTGTGTGTGTGTGTGTGTGTGTGAGAGAGTGTGTGTTCCCAGGGGCTGGGTGTGGCAGTTCAGTTGGCAGTCTGACTCATTGAGTCTTGTTGCATTCTTGCCCGTTTTCACCCTGTTGTCAGGAAGCCGCTTACTCCCAAAGAAAAAAAAAACAAACACAAAACGCTAACCTCTCTTTAACTTGCACCACACACACCACCCACACCCACACACATATACACACACACCTACACAGACACTGGAGACAGAACAAATTGCCAAAATGCTGTCTTTTACCTTAAACAATGCTCTCTTTTACAGTTAATTACGTAAACAAAATGGCACACCCAAGTGTCAGCTCATACATTATTGGGATACGCTTACAGCTGAGCTGTAAATACAAGATTCTGCAGTTTTTATTCAAAAAAACTGGATTTAAAAAAAGGCAATTTTATGATAATTAAGCAGCAAGCGTAGTCCTGTTCTCATTTATGTTTTTTCAAATGTTCAACATTTTCACTGTGTAAGGTTCACATGTAAGGAATGTCACTATTTATCTCATTTTCAAATTTGAGTAGATATTATTATTATTATTATTATTATTATTATTATTATTATTATTATTATTATTGAATAAGCACGATTGAAGAATGTAATATCTGCATTACAACCAAGTAATGTTATTGCAGGTGCCTTCCGAAGCTTGTTAATATAATAAACACATTGTTTTGTAGACACTACCGGGCGGGGGGGTGGGGGGGGGGGCGGGGTGGGGGTTGGGGGGGGGGGGGGGTTGCAGGGTAAGCTATAGAAAGGGTGTGTAGTGTAGGAGAGGATATGGGGTTGTGTGTGTAGAAGGGAAAAGCATGTGATTTGCAGAGCTTCATTAGCATGAAGAAAACGGCAGGATTCCTTCTCCCCCTGACCTGCAGCCTGTTCCTCCACTGATGAAGTCATCCATCAGAAGCATGGTCAGCCCACTGCTCTCGGGAGTAGTGTGTGTGTGTGTGTGTGTGTCTTGGGGGGATTGCACTGTATTAGTCTGGGTACATACATGATGTTGGGGGTGATGTTGGGGGGATGGCGCTACAACGGCCATTACATTCAACCACGGCACTCTGTAATTTAACCGATAGACTGCAAGCACTCACACCCGCATGAACAAGAGAGCACACACACACACACACACACACTATATGCACTCTGGGAAATAAAAACCCAACATGTACTTGCAGTGGGCTGCATGATCCAACGGTGTATCCCATGAGGCACTTACAGAATGAGTAAGTGAGAATGAGCATGTGTGTTTGTGTATGTGCATGTGTGAGAGAAAGAGAGAGAGAGAGAGAGAGAGAGAGAGAGAGACAGACAGACAGACAGACAGACAGACAGAGTGTTGCGGGAGAAAGCAAAGCGCCAGTGCCATTAACAGGCCGCAGCATAATTAACAGAGTTGTTTCGATCGGAGGCTAGCGCTGGCCTCTGCAATAAAATAACCTGCTCATTTCTCTGCCTAATTATTTATAGACTGCACTTCTTCACATTTTGTGGTCAATCAGTTTCTCAGGATATTGGACTGGGAGTTTGTAATTCGCTCTATTGATTGGATTTGAAGCGAGCAAGGAGATTTTCAATCATTTCTCTGATCTCTCGCAGCAAGTTTGCATTTCATCCATTAAGTAAGCATGTTCTTCAGGGGCACTGAGGGAAAAGGCTAGAAAAGAAGATTTGTGTTTGTTTGTTTGTTTTGTGTGTGTTTTTTTTTTTTTACCTCTGGCTTTTCACAAACAAATTCCAGCCCATTATATGTAGTGCATTTTAGCCTATCTTAAAATATTTAGCACTTTGCATCACCACTCATGCAGTTTGAAGGCATGCGTGTAAAGGGTGGGCGGTCAACAGTCTGTAATAAAGCAGGGATGGACAGAGGGGGTGAGACAGGTGAGGAGGGGGAGTCACATGTAGAGGTATGGAAGACACAAGCCTGCATTCACTGCAGTGTGCAGAACAGAGCTGATGGAGTCCCACTGAATGAAGTAAGGGGTTTTTTTAGTGCCATGTCTCTGTGGTCACAGAAAATCTCCTTACTCAGGGCTTTTTTCTTCCTTTCTTTTTTTCCGCTTGGGGTTTTAATATCTCTACTCTCCTTGATGAGACATCTTTCTTGTTTGTTCAAACCATTCATTTTGTTGCAGGCATAGAAGCATGCATTTATCACCAGGCTGCGCTGCGCCACAGCCTGCCACGGGCCGATTGATGACCCGTGCCGGGCCCAAGCGGCCCAGGAAGCCATAATACAATGTAAATGACTGAGGACCACATCCAATCTGCTGTCGTCCTCTCTCTCTCTCTCTCTCTCTCTCTCTCTCTCTCTCTCTCTCTCTCTCTCCCTCTCTCCCTCACCCCAGCGCAGTATCATTACTGCCTCTGTGCCGTATCATGGCTCAACCTAGTTAATATGAGTAGGCTAAAGCAGAGCATCCAGACAGTCAGCTCTGGTTATGCATTGTTGTTCACTGATGAAAGGGGAAAGGAAAACACACACACACACACACACACACACACAACCCCTCATACACAATCACACATGTGTCTGTGCAAGAAGGAAAAAAAAACTGAGCTCCTTTTGCCAAAGAGATGTCATCACCCAGCAATCACAAAATGCATTTTTATGCAAGCGTTATCATATTTCTTTGTTAACAATTTTAGAATATTAAAAGCTGGAGTATTCACAAGTAGAAAAATGATTAAACATTCTTTTGTAACCTTTTCATGATCAGTTTGATCTTTGAGTTGTTTTTGTATTAATTAGAAGCATTTTTGGAATGTTTTCAAGATTTGAATCAAATAAGAATATGCTACAGCACCTAAACCGTCCTTGTCATGGTGGTATAAGGACACTATTATACAGTATTTCTCAAAGGAAAATGATACGACAGCAAGCAATACTATACATATTGCATAGTCTCATCTTACTAAATACAAAAACACACTTCATCACAATGAATACGTGCATATGAGTGCTATGTTTGTGCAAGTGCTTGTGTTCTTGTGTTGAATACAACAGTGAGGTACGATGTTTGTTATGTTGTGAGCTTTGAGCCCTAATCTGGCTCTTAAAGACATCTGTCACTACAGATCTGGGTTGTTTTGTCATGCTTCACAGCACAGACAGGCAAGAGAAGAAAAAAAAAATCCAGGCCTGTCATTTCTGTTGTCTTGTATTTGGCATATCGAAGCTGACACAAATTGTGTCATTGCATCCGTGGCTGGGGAATTATATTTTCAGGTAGAACTTGCAGCAATGGGAGAAATGTCTTGCTTTACTGATTTGGCCAGCCTTCAGGAGCGGTGGATGAAAAGACACCAGGGATGAGAGAAATTAGCCTCATATGTTTTCCCCGTTGTAGCAGTCTAGGAACGGAAGATTTATTCTGTCCTTATTCACTCACGCCTGGGCTTCATTCAGCAGGGGAATTCAGCGGAGTTCAGAGGAAGTGCCAAGTGGAATGATCAGCATGTTACAAACAATCTGTAGCTGTAAAAAGTGGAAGTGTGCAGTGTGTGGATTTGTGGTTATCTACCGGGGGTGGAGCAGCATTGCTGCCACTGACAAACTTGTTTCACTGCCCTTAACAGGCAAACATGTATATATATATCTATATATATATATATGTGTGTGTGTGTGTGTGTGTGTGTGTGTGTGTGTGTGTGTGTATGTGTGTGTGTGTGTGTGTTTTGAGTAGGGTGGAGGTCATGACTAAACATGCACACCATTCTGTTAGTGTAACCAAAGCAGGGCTCTGTGTTACACAACTCACTTGGCATGGAAACATGTTAAACACATAAACACCAACACTGAACTTCTTCATACAACAATAAGGTACACATTCCTGTTTAAGCCACGAGTATAAAAAACTAAAATCTATCTTTTTCCCCCCAGCACCCATACCCATCAGAAGAACAGAAAAAGCAGCTAGCCCAAGACACAGGCTTAACCATCTTACAAGTAAACAACTGGTAAGTCAAGTCTTGATGTTGCTATCTCTGTCACCAGCATAGCTCGGTCTTTCATTTTTGAAAGCCTTCACATGCCTCTCCCTTCCAGCCATGGCTAGACTAATGTTCATAAACTGTGGAAAGCATTTTATTTACAGTCCTTCCCTTTCCCTCATCCTTCTCAACCTTCTGATCCTCCATGGCTAGCAAGCAAACAAGCTATCAGTAAAGCATTTAGCACCAAGTCACCACTCTCTGTTTGATATATATTTATTCACTTTGATATGTTTAAGCAAAAAAAGAAAAGGGAGATCTTACACCGCCGCCCATGCTCCCAACTGTGATCTTGCTTCCTCTATCACTTGCAGTGCCAACAACGTCACCTACCCCCCCAAAACCTTTTCCCATTTTACACATGCTATATGGTGGATTAAGGCTCGGGTGGCCTGGCCAGCACTGCCTTTGTACATGGCTTAGCACATAACTGGGGGTGGTGGATTAAATAAAATGATCACAGAAGCAAAGAAATGATACAGGAATTACTTATCAAAATGCTATGCCTGGTTTTATCTGCAGCTTCATTTTGTTCAGTACATTCTGTCAGTGATGTTCAGATTAATCGAACTGACAGCTTCTTTTCACAATTATGGGAAAGGTATTTGAACGGATTTTGGGTTTTTACACAAACGTAATTACATGGAACTCCATTTTTATCATTCTAATTCCATGTACCGAGTTTTCTATTTACAAATGAGAAGTCCCTGCCTTTTATTTGCAGCCTTTCTTAATATATTTATCAAAGCTGGTTCATTTACAGAGTGCTCTATCTGTTCTATACAGGCAGGCCGACATTAACCAAGCTTTTAGGTTTATCTGCCTTGCAGGCTCACAAGCCACCCGAGGGTCAATTGATTTTTTTTGGTTCTGTGATTCATTTTTTTTTTTTTTACTTCATTTTCCTTGGATCACAATGAGGGACATGCCTGGAGAATTAGCCTGGTTTGTCTGCCTTATCTGGCAGCCAATTTTTTTTCCTGGGGAAGTCAAGCTACTTAAATTGACCACAGGAACTGCCGTTATCTGCCTTTAATGCACCCTACAGTGTGGATAGCATTTCAATTACACTAGTAACTAAAGATTAGCCCCTGCTTGGCTATTTCATGCCTCTTGCTGCCGTTTCAGTGCGCCATGCACCTTAGCTATAGGAGCAGAAAATTGAGTTGCCTTGCCTGTGTCATGGTGATTGATGCAGAAATAGACTGCTAAACTGAAAGGGGCTGGAATGAGACAGACAGAAAAGAGACAGACAGACAGACAGACAGATAGACAGAAAATGCAAGTACCCTATTCATTTTAGGCCCTGAAATCTCAAAAACACAGCATGGTGGTAATGCTTGTGAAGAGGCTACAGGAGTCTGGTGGATGGAAGCATCCTCATTATGGCTACTCTGCAGTGAGAGAGAGTGATAAGACCAACACTCAATCTATTCCTTCAGAAGAACGCTTACCTGTATGAAATGGATCTAACAGTGCAAAGATTTCGAAAGATGAGCCACAGACAGGATACTGTTTTTTTCTTCTTCCACCAGTCAGGTTGAGACATTGAGTTAAACATGTCTTTGTTCAGACAACCAAACCCCCACCCCCCACCCCTGTCCCGGTGTCTTCTTGTCCTGCTGGAGGTGGTGTAGAGATCAGGATATGACAGACCTCTGCCATATGAAATTCCTGTTGATAGGCCAAAAAGACTCTGAATTCCTGCTCTAAACAGGCATTGTGTATGGCTTCGCTTTGATATCGGGCACTGGCGTGGATCTAGCCGGCAGCACAAAGAGATAGCAGTAAGGAGAGCGAGCCAGAGAGAGGGCAAGAAAGAAGGTGGGGAGGGGTTGGGGTTAGGGCAACGTCTTCAGTTTCCAGTTGTCCCTTAGGGGAGGATGTGCTGAATCACGGCTTTGTCCTGAGGCACAATTGACCCTGGAGGATGGCACAAGGGCGCTCTATGTGAATGTCAGTATATGGCGCAGCTCTCTCTCTCTCTCTCTCTTTCTATCCTGCATCCTGCTCTGCCAGCAATTCTCCCTTACCTGCCCATGTACCTGCTCTCACCTAGGCTGCCCTTAGGCCAACTCCAGCTGTGTGCTGATGTCTGGGTATCCGTCCTTATGCACTTCCTAACCTATCTTATTGCTCCCAATGATTGAACTCACCTGCTTGAGAGAGAGAGAGAGAGAGAGAGAGAGAGAGAGAGAGAGAGAGAGAGAGAGCACAAGAGTAATACCTACTGTAAGACACTCCTACAGTGCAGGTTAAAGTACAATGTGCCTGCAGATGTTTGTGTGCAAAGGTGGGGCATTAATAGCTCTTCAAACAATAACCTGGTTTGATTGCTGAAATGACACAGCATCCTCAGAGATAAAGGCTATTAGTCAGCCTTTAAACCAGCTATGCTTATTTACATTTTGTGGGTTTCTGAAGTTGGGCAAGCATAGCCAAAGTGTGGTTTGTTTGAGTTTGTGAGTGATAGCATGCTGTTCTGTCCTGAGGTAAAGAGAAGCCAGAGAGAGAGAGAGAGAGAGAGTGTGAGAGTGAGAGTGAGAGTGAGTAATATGGGATGCTCCAGCTGCAGTTGTCATTCTCAAAGCCTGTGTGTTATTCTATCAGTCTGGGCTAAATGGGGCCTGACCGCATCCTTTCATGTCTCAGCATCAGGCTCAGCACGACATGCCTCTGCTTTACTCCCTAAACACACTGACCAAGCATTAGTTACCCCCTCCTTTTCCCCAGCATAGCCTGCCTGGCACACTGCTGTTCCACAGTCTGAAAGATGAGTCTGATGACAGACCAACACAGAGAGAGATACTAAAAAAAGGAAGGAAATCAGCTCTTGTTGGGTTGTCGCCTAGTGTGTAAGCGCTGGACCATTTCCCTGCCACCGGAGTCATCACTGCTGCCATGGCTGTGGATCACCAATAACAATAAGGAGGGCACTGTGCCACTTTCTATTTTTACCTGCTCTTCCCTCTCTGCCTCGTTTATTTGCGGAGGAACAAACAGATATGGTAGCAAATGAGAGAGCGAAATGGAGAGTAATAGGTAACTTATTTAAAATCAGGGCGGAGAAAAGACACCCTCCTCTCCCCCCTCATCCCAGCTGATGAGGTCATGTGAAATCATCAGTAACCATAACCTCCCACTAAAGCTGCAAAACAGGAGCCATGTTTTACCTCCTTATGCTCAAATGCTTAGATGGTACATCCAAATGCCTACATCCAAAATCTTAATACAGCATCTAAACTTGATTTTCATCTTGCACTGGTGTGTGCAAATTAAAACTCCCAACAGTGCCAGCTGAACTGCCCTCCCAGGCCTCTCTCACCCCTCAAGCCCGTGCCAGTCTGGACCAGCACAAGTGCTCCCTGCACTGTCAGCTTTGTTAATGGCTTCGTAACTCTTGCTCCCCTTAAACACTCAAGTGAGACATGCAGAAACAGAGCTGCTTTATAATTTTTTTATGACCAGCTTACTTGGCATGCTCAACTGTTATGAAATTCAAAATAATAACGAACATTTTCCAAATGCAACGTTAAAAAAAAATAAATTGGCAGGATTGCATGTCTTTTTTAACCCCTGATCAAGTGCATGGGATTTTTTTTTTTTTTTTTTTTAAAGCAGAGGCTTTTGAGTTTAGGCACACCCGCTTTTTTTGGCTCTCTCATTTGCACACACATAAGATATATACATATACAGTGTGTGTGTGTGTGTGTGTGTGTGTGTGTGTGTGTGTGTATATACATGCACACTGTGTCTCTCCCACATCAACAGGACAGTTGACTGAAGTTGCTGGTTATTCATTTAACATTGACCCACATGGAAATGTCAGGCCTTTTTTAGGATGCCACCTGGGATCCCCAGCAGTAGCCATAGTGCACCTCTTTCTAAATATATAGCTGCAGAATGAAGTGGAATGAGAAGAGATGAGTAGAGGCCTGGCTAGGGAGCGGCTGTGGCTGGCTGGCAGAGCAGCCACATCATCATCATCCCCCTCATTTAGGACCAGCTAATTGGCAGTTAATTAGCAGAATTGACTCTGTTGTCAGATCCCAAGTGCCTCACCCCCCACACTCCCCCCTCTCTAGGATCATTTGATCTGGATATCCCCCATAGTGCCACAGTGATAATCCGATTTTATTGTGCAGTGAATCTCCAGCGCTAAGAGTAAATACATATCTCACATTTTGGCACGAATACCAGCCCTGTCCTGTCAACACAACAGTCTGTTAATGAAGAAACAGCTCAGTATGTATCAAATATACTCTGATTCCATGTCTACATTTTCCCCACACGGTGAGAACACATTTACATGGGTGTATATTAGTGTGCATGCAGCGTTGCCAGTGCTAGGTGCTGAGCACTTGGGTATCGTTAACAGGACAGGCCCACCTGTTAAAATGGGTCGGTGTTAGCTTGGCAAGGTCTTTATATACTTACTGTGAGTACTGCCACTCAGCTATGACCACCAGTTTGGCATTCACTGGCTAGCAGTGTCGGTGCATGTTCTCAACATCCTTCATATGCTAATTTTAATTGTAATTGGATTTGGCTGAATAGTAAAAGGATAATCTCACTATTTGGAGAATCAATTTGCAACAATTTTAATGACAAGGATGTGTGTGAACAGAGAAAGTTGGTGATGTGTATAGAGGGAAAGAAAGAGTGCGCAGTATGGGTGTCTATGTACTCCTCCAATGCTTTTGGTTTCTTTTCTGCTCCTCAATGGCTTGGTTTTATTGGTGGGTTTCTTAATAACAAGGGCTGTGCACTTCAGATGTTTGTGTGGGCGAGCGTTCTTTTTTTTTTAATATAGTAATTTCTGTTTGAGGGGGGAAAATGTGCTGTAAAGGGTAAGAGGCAAGAAGGGAGAGAGGAAAAGAGAAGGAGAATACAAGGGCAAATAAGTGGGTTAATTTATTTCATTTGCAGGTATGGAGTGTAAACGAGAGGGAGCCAGAGAGAGAGGGAGAGCGAGAGAGGCTAGGAGTGGAGGATTGCAGTTTTCATGAATAAGCAGCTTAATGCGCGTTGGCACCCTGAGTGAGCCTCGCTGAGTCTCCATGCGCCTCAGGCCATCTGTGAGCAGAATAGCAATTTTATTACGTTGTCATTAAACCAATTTCACAGCAGTATTGTTTGTTAATGAGCAGCCGCAAACGAGCAGAGATGTCACGTACTGGAATAGCAGCAAGATTTGTGACTTCTCCTCTCTCTCTTCCTCTCTCTTCCTTTTCTTTCACTTATTTTTTTCCCTTTCCCCCCTTTTTATCTCTGCCGGTCTTGTTCTCTCTCTCTCTCCCTCTTTCTCTCTGTCTGTCTCTCTCTCTCTCTCTTTCTCTCTGTCTCTCTCTCGCTCTCTCTCTCTGGATTAGAGGGAGCAAAGGCCCATAAAAGGGAAAAGTGCTTAAAGATAAAATGTAAAGTCTATACAGTCAAGGCTCTGTTTATGAGGTTCCATTTCACTTTAGTGCTCATTGGATGGAATGGTTTCTCCATGATTCTCCTCACAGTACAGCTGTAAGGGCTGTGATATTGGCCTTGATTTGTGCCACCAACGTCAGCCCCACTTTTGTTCGTCAGAGATAATAGATATCTGCGTGCTTCATTGAAAATAAGGAGCAGAACATTTTAAATGCTTTCCGAACAAAGAGAGTAAAGTTTAAGCGTGTAACCATAGTTTGATTCACATTGTCGTTAGGTTAAACATGGAAGCACATTAATCAATGAACCTTCAGTTACACCACAAAAGGTCCTCATTGGCTATGCAAGCAGCCTGGTAGTGCTGGGATGTATGGACCTTGTCACTGTGGAGCTTCCTGTCTGTGTACTCTGGCAGTGCTACTGAGGGGGAAAGTCGCACACAGATCAATTGGCTTTTTCCGCAGCTGACATTATTTATAGAGAGCCATATATCAGCTCTTCCTCCCAGCCCAAGCATGGGGTAAATACAGCCCACATTAGAGAAATAAAGCCTACAGTGTGGAAAGGCAGTGAGAGATGGAGAGAGAGAGAGAGAGAGGGGCAAAAAAGAAAGAGATTAAAAAGAGGGGTGGGATCGAGGGAGAGTAGTGTTGTATGGTGCATTCTTCCTGCTGACATTGCAACAGAATAAAAGATTGTTAGAGAAAAAGAGAATGTCCAAGTAAGGGTGTGGGCTTACAGACGTACAAGGAGTGAATTGAGGAGTTTATCAGTATAAAAGTATGGTAGGGTGGTGAGTATTAGGTTTAACAGGTGCATACAGCTGAGCCTGGGGGTATGAAGAGAGTGAGAAGTGGTGTTGGTCACGACAGGCAGCTCCTGACATGACTGATACAAAATAAGCTCTTCCAGCCTGGCCGTCCGGCATTCTCACCTTGTTCAGACATGCTTTTTTCTCTCTCTGGATGCTTATTCCTTCCTCGCTTATTCACTCATTCAACCTCATAATCACATCCGCAAACAAGGCCCTAATGTATTTCTAGTACCTGTTTGCTGCTTTCTTTAGAGCCTGAATTTTATCGCCAGTGCCCTGTGGTGTAGAGGTGCATGCCAATAACCCCATCACGGAAGACGCAATAAATCAATAGTCGGTTTTTGTTTCTGTAAGCACCTCATGCCAAGGAGAAAGGCTGTTACGGATGCGGTACCATCACAACGAGTGCCAGAACACTACATAGACGTCCCCAAGCCTTGGGAAGCAATTCACACATTGGAATGCATCCCGAATTTGCATGGATACCAGCACAGTAATTTGCCATTTTGCAGGGATGATGAAAAATAGAAAAATCAAACCAGCATCGCTGCTCTTTACTCAATGGAGTTATCAAAGCAGGCATGCCGCTATCGTGACCATTCAGCATGGCAGAGCTTAGAAACACAATAGAGCTCCATCGCCCACCTCATCCCCCGCACTTGGCCTTATGAATATTTATCAAGCTATCACAAGGGTGATGTTTCAATTTGAGCATGTGCAGAACAACTGTCCTAGTGGATGAGACATAAGCGAAAGGTCAGAAATCGTTGGATGTTTTTGTTATGTGACGAACAGCAATGTTTTGAAGATCTGCACTGAGCACAAGGTGTTCCAGGCTTTCACATTTTTGTTGATCTCCTAAATGGTCTCCTGTTGGCTGTAACAATCTTACTAAAAGAGGAGAGAAGCTATCTCGTTACCTATTACTCTTTCTCTGTGCTCCTTATGGTCCTGATGTAAAGGAAGGTTCAGTGCTTTGCTGCAGGATTTTCATTAGTGAGAGTAAGAGTGTGTGTTAGGAGAGGAATGGAAACTCTTTCTCACTACACCTCTTATAGTCTCCACCTTACAGTCTATCCTGTAGGTCCATAGGTCCTGGGGTGGAACAGTGAGATAGAGGGGGAAATGAGAACAGTATTATTTTTAGAGTTCATCTAGCTGACTCATCATGCTACTACTGGCATAATAGTGATGGTTGAACATGAGCTAATAAGAACTTGAAGAACTGTTCTTGAAGAAAATCCAGGAAGTTTCCTATATGGACAGATGCCACGCTGAAGCCACTCTCAGATACATTTGTGGTATAAGGAGGACATGCACACCCCTAGATGTACAGCTTCAGGGCTGGACTAGTACTCGCGGGGATCATGGGGTCAATCCTTCCAGCACACTGGACTATTTATACTGGTGATGTGTTGTTTAGCTTGTCGCCCTCAAACATGCCTGGAGGTTTTGTGTGTGTGTGCATGTGTGTAACTACTGAGCCAAGTGCCACATCAATTATTCAAGAGAGGTTCCAGAAAAGCAAGATGTTTAACTGCTGGACCTTACTGTCTCTCATTTGCAGGGCTGATATAGTGCTCATAAACACACCTAAACAGGCACAAATGCACAATGGCCATGTGGTATCCCAGTGGAAGTAAAAGTTTTAGGCATTAGGGCAGTGTGGCAGAATCTCTCTCTCTTTCTCTCTGATGCTTAAGGTGGTTTTTCTAATTGCTGAGATGTTGCATTTTCACTGCCCTACATTCACCACTCCCTCAGAAGACAAAGGGGAAAAGGGAAGGAAAATGGGGGCAGCCTTCTACCTACTTTGCGTTCTCTCTGTCTTTTCGAAATCCTCATGTGCAATTCAGCGGTATTTGTGTTATGTAAGAAGAACATTTGAAGCCCCTCTATACAGGCCTCCCTCTCTCGTGGCAGCGGCCCATTATATTCCCCACTAGAAGCTCAGAGAGAAAGACGTTTGATATGAGGCAAAGGAAATAGATTGGCCTTATTTCCTGTCTGACTGTAGCCGCACAGGCACTCGTGTTGCCAAGATGATGCAGTCAATTGACGCTCAATTTTGTTTGAAATCTCACGCCTCCATGGCGTCATTATCAGGTTCCCCTGGTAATCCACAAAGCTGTCTGTTTAGTTCCTGACAATATGAGGAGTCGCGGAGTCTGTTACTCGATTACCAAGGCTTGTGGGACGGGAGGGAGAGTAGGAGGAATGAAAGGCAGCAGAGAGGAAAAAGGGCCCATATTTCTGATAGCATGAAGAAAATGTGAGGTGAGGGTGCAGGGAAATGGAGATTATACCTGCCCTCTGTACTATGCTGCACAAAAGACTCAAACATGGCTCAATGGAAAAAGAAAACAGTGGTGAGGGGTAATCAGGGACAGGCTCCAGGCCCTTCTTCACTGAAGAGAATGGGACCACTGACCCCAATGCATGACTCTCATTTCCAGGAGGTGGTGTAATAATGGTGGACTTGCTGCCTCTCCCTGGCTGTGGTCAATAAGAGGCAGATAATTGAGAGCATTAACAGCTGAATTGAATGACTGGGCAGGACTGCAGGACCCTCCAAGCCCCCAGCACTGACCTGCAACACCTGCCCTCACCATTTACCCTCAAACACCCTTGTCTTGGTGTGTGTGTGTGTGTGTGATTTTGGCACGTGCTCATTGTTTTATATGTTGCTCCCATATGAAATAACCTGAGCAGGAAAGGTGAGTTGAGATTCTTTTGAGGAATGAGACTACCTTACAGCACTGGCCACCTCTGTCAGTCTCTATATGTACAAGGCAGACACACAGTTATGTCGACACACACAGGATGTTTCGAAACACACTTCAAAAAGGTGAAAAAATACCCCAAAATATAGCTGTTTCTCTCTGGTACATGAACTGCAGGGAAAAGAAAGAGAATGGCTTATGCGCTCCTATATACCCTCATCAGAGGGGGGTTTTCATGAGGGTATTTGGTTGGGTGGGGGAGGTGAGAGTGAGAGAATGCGGACAGACTCCTAATACTTCTTCTGGCAGTGATAATCAAAAATAATAGCACTGGTAAAAACATTCCAGTGCCTGCCTAGAGAAGAAAGGGGATTAATGAGGGGGAAAGATTAGGTGCTGCCTGAAAGTGAAAGCGCAAGAGAGTGAGGGAGAAGAAAAAAGGTATATTCTCCTCTCTAAGGAGCTGAAAACTGGTAGTGCTAGTGTAGGTTAGCTTTGCTCGGTTGCTGCAAGAAGAAGGCCCTGTTCACACAGGTGTGTTGACGCCTGGGGCTGCTTTGGCCTCAGCCCATTCCATTCACAGACTGATTTGAACAATAACTACCGTATATCTTAAAGCAGGGAGTGGGGGAGCGTCAAAAGGAGATGCCTGTGAGCTGTGTTGGGGCCAAGAAAAACCTCGGTGCAGTTGTCAGAGCTTGTTGATATAGCAAGAAAAAGCGGGAGAGGTTTTTCTCGGTCTGCCCCTTCCTTCCACCCCCCCCCCATCAACTCATCTCCAACAGATTCGGCTGGTTTTGTGCCGCAGGACAGAATGGGGAGAGCAGAATTGTAAGAACAAAGTCGTGCTGTATGAACCAGCAGCTGCTGCTCACAGGATCAAAGGCGCGACAACCCGGGCTTCCTGGCCTGCGCCACCACACAAGGTGTTTGACAGACAGTTAACAGCTGGGCCCACTCCTTCCACACAGGGGTAAACTTGGACTGTCCAGCAGACTTAGGGGGTGACATCCCTCAGCGGGGTGTTCCCTGCTTGTGCATGGGTCTGTATCTAGTGAGAATGTGCCACAGGTGCTGTAGCTCTACACTGCCTCCCAGTCACATATACAACTGTGTAATCTCCATGAAAGGGGGCGTTATAGAGAAGCATCAGTTCTCTTTTCTACAGTTCAGCTCATGGCTGAGTGGAAAAGTTCCAGTGCCGCAAACACTTTTTTTTTTATATGGAGCTTGATTGCTCTGATGGATGCAAGTCTGGAATCTCTGAAATGGATTCAGCCATCACAGCATGTCTGGAGACAGAGCCAGAGTCATTGCTTTGCTCCAACTGCAGCATGATGCTCCAGAGAGAGAGAGAGAGAGAGACAGCGACTGAGAGAGAAAGACAGTGAGAGTGCCGCAGTGCTATTGATTTATTTTAATTAGCAGCTCATTAAATCGTGTCAGTTTGCAAAACAAATATATAATTCTTTGTCTGATTTTCCACTTGGATTTTATTGACTCCTGCTGACGAGAAACTGGCGCAGAAAAATAGCTCAGAGAGACAAAGAGCAAGAGAACGAGTACAAATTCTCTTCATATGTGACAGAGAGGAATGCAGCAGGAGTTGGGGGGAGAGCTGAAGCCTGTGGAAAAAAAGTGGGAGAGGGAGAGGAATGGCAGGGCCAAGGGAGGAAATGAAGCGGTGAAATCTGCCAAGGTAAGAAAAGGTGAAGCACTTTTCCTTTCTAAGAGGAGCAACAGAGAACTATGTAAACACCACAATGGTCTGAACATAGGCTCCCACAGCCCTTGTCCAAAAGAGACACGCACACACACACACAATCCTACTCAGCTTGCTCTCCCATCTGTACTGAATCAAACGACAGGCTGAGGTAATGCTTGCCGCGTTATGTCTCCCAACTCCTGTTTTAAGTTAAAGAAGAGAGCCATCTCATGGGCTGGAGGCAGCCTCTGCACACTCCTCCCCTCCGTGCCAGTGTCATTCACTTTTTCTGTGCCCCTCCACTGCACTGGCTCTGAATAGATCCTCTCAGATAGTTTATGATAAATCCACAGATAGGCACAAGCTGGTGACCAGCTTAAATAGTTACCTTGTCTGTCCAGCAGGCCGATATGAAATCTGTATTTACCCCGTAGCAGATTAGAAGCTGCCGGTGGCCTGCAGACATACGCCTGACCCTGTTAGTGGGTGATAATTGGGACATGTTTGCTTTTATTAAACCCACGCTTCCCAGGTTTAATCTGTGTACACTTCCCAGGTCAAAGTTGAAACTGAAGCGATTTTCTCCCTTAAGCCATTTAAAAAAGAACTCAAGAGTGAATTATTGAATTTTGTTTTGAGATTCTCTACTAGGAGTGAGATTTAATCGAAAGCAGACAGCAATGCTGTCAAACTAACATCACTAAGTTTAGTCTGAGAGTGCTGAATTTTGTTTGATGAAGAATTTTGCTAGTATATACTATATCCCTCCCCAGCCATTTGGCTGGAATGATCTTTGCTTAATGTCACTTTGTGTCCAGTTTAAACTTCAGCTCTCCACTCTAGCACCAAGTATCACCAGATACCTGTAAGCAGTGTAGTCACATTGGGTCTTTCGCTCAGTCACAGCAAACTTGTCAAACAAGTGACTGGCCCTGATTGGCTAGGCTTGCAAGACTGCGCACCATGATTGGTTGGGGCACAGAAAAAGAGTGTCTCTCTTGGCTTGGCTCCAGGGCAAGGCGGTTTGGCATGGGGTTTTCTTAGAGAAGGAATGCTGACGACAAGAGCTAGTTACCAGGTGTGGCCACATTGCATTACAGATCCTGTCTCTCAGTCTCTCTCTCTCTCTATTTCTGATGGGAGTAATCCATACACTGGGGCGGTCCAGTGATTCAGCAGGGCAGCCATTGCTGCCTTCCGAAATTCACGTGTAGGATTACCGCATTAACCCATGTGATATGACATAGCAGGGCAGAAATGTAGTTGAGAGTACATGAGTCTGCTGCATAGCTTGTTTAACACACTTGCCAGTCTGGATGTAGAAGTTCCCATTGGGCTGTTTGAGTTGAGATTTCTGGTTGGGCAGAGAGTGTTGATGCAGCTCCATGCTAGAGTGATGTCAAGTGGACTCCTGCAGCTCTATCTCCATTATTCATATTTGCACTGGTGGTGGTTTGTGTATGGTACTGCTCTAAATCTTAGTGAAAGTGATCGACTGGCAGAGAATCACATGAAGGGAGGGAAGATCGACACGGTTCCTATGTGGAAAGAAGCAGTTGAGTTGTTTTCCACACTGGCTACCTACAGCTATATGAGTTGGGTTTTTTTCTTTGTTTTTTATTTTTTACTCTGGCAAAAGTTTTTTCTTCCATTTTCAGAGTCTTTGAAAAATACCCCTAAAGATGGCCTCATCACTTTGTTTTCTTTTTGTCTTTCACTCCTCGATTGATTTGTAAAAGCTGCCAGCCTACACATTAAACACAGTCAGCGTGCCAGGCTTTTTTTTATGTCCTGCAGTAATGTACACATTCTGTTGAGTATCCAGAGAAATGACCTTTCAGTGACCCCTTCACCTAGCCTTTAATTATTTGTTTGAAGACAGCATGGAGTTCCCATGCTGGGTGTAGGGGACAGGGGGAGGGGTGATAATACAAGTCAGTATGCTCACAGGGGAATGTTTAGCAATGTGTGTGTGTGTATGTGTGTGTGCGTGTATGTGAGAGAGAGAGAGAGAGAGAGAGCATAGTGGCTGGTATATAATATTATGCAGGCTCAGGCTATAATAAGTACTCTACCAGATGTAAATAATAAAAATGGTAGTAAGACTTTGGAAGTACCCCGTCCTCATGGCCGGACTCTGTACACATTTGGGACTCACACAGGGAGGTAGCACTTGCGGTTAGGTCCCCCTGGTTTGTGTGTGTGAGTCCGTGTGTGTTTCGGCAGGCCTCTGCTCCAGTGTGCCAGCTCAAGCTGCTTTTCTCTGGAGGTTTGGCATGGGTGTTGTTCTAAGCACACCCCATTAGCAGCTCATGGGAGGAGGGAAAACAGTGTTATCAAGCCCAGCTCTGATAATCTCAATTGGCTTTACTCAAACTGATAAAAGGCGCTTTGGGGGCAGAAGACGGCCCTGGTCAACCCCCGCTGTGTTACTGTGGCAACAGTTTGGAGAAGGAAAACAGACGCCGTGGTGTTTGTGTGTATGTGTGTGTGTGTGTTGTATTGTGCAAAGATGTGTCCAGTGGGGACAGCACTGACATGAAGAGGTCAATCCTGGTGGCAGCTGTTTAAGAAATACATGAATAACTTTGAGAAAATGTGTGTGTTTTATGTGGAGCATGTTTGTTCAAGGGCTATTTTATCTAGCTCTCTTTGCCAAAAGGCAGATAATACAATGTAATAATATAATAATATCATAATACACTAATATAATAATGTATTTGGGTTTATTAAATAAAAAGGCTGTGTGATTTCTAGATAAAACCCTGCTAACTGGTGTGTATAATTCTTTCTCCTCTTGGCTCAATATGCTCTGATAGAAAGTGGGCATATTCCGCACCTGTGAGAAAGATTCCTAACATTACGTGTTTATGGTCCAGTTCTGAGAGCATGGCGAAGGGGGAGGGTACACATTTGGTTCTGATTTGAGCCTTTGAGCACTTGAAGGCAGTGTGTTAAAGCTCTGTAGAGCTTGGCAGGCCTCGTTTTTGCTGTTTGTCCAGAAAATCTTGACAGGGGGGATTTTTTTTCCCTTGTGTTTACATGCCAGAGATTAAATCTAAACCTCACTACAGGGATAGTGGCATTTTCTGACAACAAAGACAGCCTGTAGAAAGGACATGATGCATGAATTTTATTTCAATTATCTCTGGGGATGATTAGGAAGTTTATGGTTTAAAAATAGATTTCAGTACCTAATTTTAGACAGTGTATATATATATACACACATTCAGGTGTGCTCCAATTGCTCTGCATTAGTACAATGGCCTTTGCCAATACCAACTGATTCTTTCTTTAATCGCTAAGCCACTCACCTCTTGAAGTCAAAAAGAAACATTCAGTGCACTCCGAGCAAATGAGCCGGACTTCTCTTTTCCCAGCTGTGTATTTTGTAAATTTAAGCCTGTCACTTTGAAAGCCCAGATTATGGCCGTTTAAGTTAATAGGAGAAGGTAAGGGCAGGTATCAGGGGTTCATGAGGGATTAGGGGCCCAAATTGATTCCAGTTCTCCTTTGCATCTAATGACCAGTCCTTCAGCATTGCTCTGGGTGCATTAGGCTACGTCTCCCACCAATGTTCATTTAGGATAGCCTGGCCATGATTGTAACCTCTCTCTAATATCAAACACATGTTGGTACCTGTAGCCCTAACATCTTGGTGCAGTCCGAGTGTGTTAAAAGAGCACCTTCTCATTCAGAGCAGAGTTTCTTTGAATTGACACGGCCTTGGGTGTCCCATTCTGCCTGAAAGAAAGGGCTTCCCTGGCTGGCACTAACCTTGTGGTGACCCTGCAGGCTTTACAGTGCAAAGCGGCAGGAGAGAGCAGGGCCGGGGTGGCTTTGTGGAACTGCACTTATTCGCCGCTACGGTGGTGATAAAACTTCAGACAGCCTAATTGATGGGCTTGCTGACATAACAATACCTCGTGAAAGCACAGAGGGGCAGTGCCTGGTCCTCGTTTAAAGACATCTGGGAGGGGAGCAAAAGCCCCCTACAATGCAGCCAGAGAAGGGGGCATGGAGAAGGCCGGTGAAAGACTGAAAGGAACCATTTGTGTCTTGGCCCTCACAAACTTTTAACTTATTCTGAATTTCTAATGAGCGATAACCCACTAAGAGTAACGTTTATGTGTACGAGAGGACCGGTGTGAAGGTGCAGTGCGAGGTGCCCCAGAGTGTCAGATGCACAGTGGCCTCACCACAACTACATGCAATGCTTGTAGAATGCCTTTCAAGTAGCCATAGTTACCAAAAGTAATCAAAAGCTTTATTAAGCTGAAGGAATACATCATAAGGGACATTAAAAGGATACCACTTTGGGCTCCCAAGCCTGAGCACAATCGCTCCTTTGTTGTTGTTTCTCGGTTTTGATTGCTTTTCGAGGAGCTAGCTGCTAATGCAGCCATAAAGTCATGCAAATGCCTTTGTCTTGATTGTGCTCTGTAATGAATATTTGTCTCCTTTAATGGTAGGTGATTTAAAGTCTCTGTTCTTTCCTTTTGTTTTGTCTTTTCCCAGGTTCATTAATGCCAGAAGAAGAATAGTACAGCCCATGATTGACCAGTCAAATCGAGCAGGTAAAACCATCGCTCTCTGTTCCTCTGCTCCCTATTCCAATCGAATCTTTGGCAGATAAACATTCACACACAGTCTGCCATTATAGGACAAAGTCCTCCTCCTTTTCCCATCCTCTGCTTTCCTGCGTCCTCAGTGGGACATGTGCCAATATGACCAAGCATGTTAGCTGATGGCTCTAATTAGATGTTCCCAATCTAGCTTGTTAGAGGTACATTAGCACACATTCTCTGTGAAATGCTAATTGGCCACAAGAGTACTTTAGAGGAATGTGTAGAGCATTTAACTGTCTCTGTAATATGCTCATAATACGCTTCTTGTAATTCTTAGTAATTAATTCGTTTTGAAAATATGAAGCAAGAATCCAGAGGGTTTTGCCGTTATTGATTTAGTTCTGATTTCTGCCTCTGGCATACAGGTATAGAGAGAGCTGCTGTTTTTGTAAAAGGATTATAAAGACCACACATTGTAAACTGATTAGACGTTGATTTGCCATATCTTCTGGAAGCTCGGATGATTAAAAAGCACAGCATGATAAACTCCAAAATGGTCCAACAGGAATTTATGACGTACAAAATGATCCGTTTCGCCTTAAAGCTATTTGGGGATTTTATAGACATAACATTTGGAAGAAGTCCCTCAAATTGCGAAGGGAATTGTGTAAATGATGTGAAACTTTTACTGAATTAAAATGTTCTGAAATGGCTCCTCCTGGCACGGGGGCTGGGAATTGTTTTGAATATTTGAATGCATGATGTCGGCAAAGTTTCCAAATGCAGCATGACTAACCACTTCTTGTAACGTTCTGGAGATAACACACAAGTCTCACTGTGCTAGTTCTGTGTGCTAGTTGATCCTGTATGTTTCCAGAGAATTCACAAGCTTTCTGTTTTCACTCTACTGGAGAGTGTGTTTAATTTGTCCTTCTCGTGTCAACATGTGCAAGTGTGGACTGGACTGGCTCTGCAAGTTTGCATACTAGGTCTTTGACTCATGAATATATCACAATGTCTTATAGTGTGTTTGGGCTAGAGCTGGGATATTTGCTCATTGTCTGGTATGTCTTCTCTTCTTCTCCCCTCCTGTCCACGTTTTGACTACAATCAGGTTTTCTTCTTGATCCTTCAGTGAGCCAGGGAGCAGCATACAGTCCAGAGGGTCAGCCCATGGGCAGCTTTGTGCTGGACGGCCAGCAACACATGGGAATCCGGCCAGCAGGTAAGCTCATATCTGACCCTCCAATGTCCAGTTACTAACTACTGTCTCAGCTTGATCACTACTCACTCCTGGTTTACTTCTGGTTTAGCTCTTGGTCTGCTCTGCTTCTCCAAGCATGCCTTTTCAGTCTTTCCATGCCTGCCGCCTGTTTAATCTCATTCATTGTTGATCTCAGGCACACGTTTCAGTCAACAGGTGCCTCTCTTGGGTGGAATATCCTTCATCTTTCTGTTGCTGTACCTGTCCCTTTCTAGTGGTGGGCTCTGTTCTGACTGTCTGTGACTCATATCACTCTCTGGTGTTTCTCTCCTCTTCCAGGGCCTATGAGCGGAATGGGGATGAATATGGGCATGGATGGGCAATGGCACTACATGTAACCCCCACCTTGTAAAACAAAACTCAATGTAAAGGGGGAAGTAAGTACACTGGGACTTTTTCTTAGCTTTTCCTCCATGTTCTTTTTTTTCCACTCTGATTCTCCATGATACTGACCCTAAATAACGGCAAACACATTCCACGGATAACCTCCAAACCCCTGGTGAACAGTGTGTTGGATGAGCCTGTTATGGGTTTATTAGGAGAGAAAGAAGTAATGCAATGCCCACCCTGGAGGAGCGGACGTTTGGCGCCAGACACCAGGGGAAGAAAAAGCAAAGGAGAAAAGCACTGGCCACAAATTTATTTATCACAACAGTGGCATTGCTCTCCCCATCTCCGGCAGCCAATGCAAATGTTGGACATTTAGGGAAAAAATAACATCTCCAGGGGCAGGGGCTGACGGGGAGAAATTAAGCAGGCTCCAGTGAAGCGATAAAGAAGGAGAAGTGAAACTGTCCTCAGAGTGACATAAATCTGTCTGGGGAAGGATTGATGCCCAAATTATCTTATATGCAAAGCCGGGAACACCGCAGTACATTATGGTCCCTGGGCGAGATATACGGGCCGAGGGTGACACGACCGATCCTTCACTAGGAGGAACCCGTGTGTTTTGATTATTTTTTACAGGGGAGAGAGGAGGGGGCACTGAATCCCAAACATAAGACCCAGAGACAGGAGAGATGCCGAGATAAATTCAAAGGGACGCAGACATTAAAGAATGGCTGCATATAAAAGGGGGGATTTCTCTTCTCTCGCTCTCTCGCTTTTTCTTTCTCTCCAAGGCTAAATGGCTGTTGCCTGATTAAGACACCCATTATACCTCCCGCCAGCACCGTGGCGCTGACATTTGAGAAATCAAGACATATCACATCCCAAAGGCGCCAGGGCAGAGGAAATTTTATTTAACACCTAAACTCCTCTGCTCAATGAGGCACAATATAATAACACTTACCTTGATTAAAAGAACCCTTTATATGTAAATAGGCAGTGGATTTTCCAAAGGGTCACCATGACGATTCTTCTGACAGCCTATTTCAGAACCCCCCTTCTACCACCATCACCAGCAGCACACTGCTAATGGAGTCAAAAATGCAGAGAGCAATGTTCCCTAAAACAGCCACAGAGAGACAACATTTGCTCAGCTTGGATAATTCTTAATATAGGCTATATACTTTCTAGACTATTTAATTACATAACATATTTTATGCTTCATGACCAATTACATTAATAGCTTAATACAGAGGAATATTACCCTCTCTTGATTTGATTACGCAGCCACACAATATGGTATATTTGGTAGTTAATTATCATCAGCCATTGAGCAGACTGCTCTGCTGGAGCAGGCAGAGAGAGTAGGCTGGTCCAGGCGGCATTATTGTCCTCAGATGGTTTTACCACTCCTGTTAATAAAGGGGGGTGGGGGGGGGTCTACTTAACAGAATGACTGCAGCTTACAAGACTTGAGATTACCAGCTTACAGTGTCAAAAACATCTGCTGGTCCTTTTAACAGGAGCCGATCTAGGTTATATGGAGGCGAGTGCACTCCTGCTGCCCTCTCTGGCTAGATTGATTTACTTTTTTTTATGGCTGCGATAGCAGGCTTTTAAAAGAGCGCATTAACAAACATGTGCATTCAAATGAAATGAAGTAAGGTGGAAAGCAAGTATTCGAAAATGACACATCTTTCAACCAACAAGATCGCTCATTAATCTCACCCTCAACTGCGCTTTTTCCCGCCTGCGAGCCCTCCTGTGTAATTTCTTAATTGCAGGGTACCAAGGTAGAGGAATGCAGAGCGTGAGCATGTTTGGTGACCTTGGGGCGACCCCCTCTTCCCCCGCCTTAACTGGCCGTTGCTAATCCCCTAGGGGTTCACATTACAAAGCAGTCCAGGCCTCCGCTGTCCCCTGGCCTGCTCCACACCCATACCTGCAAACCCGTAGTACTACACAGTGGCACTAATGACCTCCAACATCCAGCAAATATACACACAAGCTTCAGGATTTTTTTTGTTCTGTACACATTTATATTTTGTTGCGGTGTCTTCACATCCTTGATACGTTCTGTTTTTACTCTGAGCCGTTTCCATTGCCATAGTTTACAGTTTTCCTTTGCTTTCTGAAACGGTTCCCTTAAGAGGAAAATATCTATTATGTACATTTCTCATGTTGTGATAGTTAACTGAACCCCAAAATTATTTAAGACTTTCGTTAAAGGGATTTAAATCAAATATGACCGCTAAACTCAGCTGGGAATTGGATGTATATGCAGGTTTCTTTGCTTCTTGCCAGTTTGCGATGTCAGTGGATGGATGTGCAGATCACTTTACAGCATGAGAAGTGAGCAGGAATGTATCGGGCTGACTATGTCCCACAAGGCCCTGAAATATTGCAG